>NC_081840.1:231480108-231619533 GCF_963259705.1 Myotis daubentonii | reverse complement strand
AAAAAGAGGGGGGAAAAGAAAAGGGTCAGCGAGGGGCCCTGCGAGCTGTGAAGGTGAGGACGGCAGGAGCCAAGGAACGCAGCGGCCCCGAGAGGCGGGCAGGCAGGGGAGGGATGCAGCCCGTGAGCCAGTGGGACCCACGTAGGACTCTGCCCTCCTGAGCTGCATGAGAACAAACCTGTGCCATTTAAGCCACTGCGTTTGTGGTAATTTGTTGCAGCCAGCTCTAGCCTGGCTCTTTACCGGGGGGTTCCCTCCCCTGCTCGATGGCCCTTCTCTGCCTAGCGAACTTCTATGCATCCTTCAGAACCCGTTTCCATGGTCTCACCTTTGGGACCCCGCCCCAGCATGCCATGGGGTAGGCCTGGCACCCCAACCCCGCACTCGGCCGTGTCCCGCGCACGCCCTGGAGGCGCCATCCAGGACTCTGCCCCCCACCCCGCCCCCCGCTCCCCACCCCCGTTGGCGTGATGGCGAATGGCAAGCGCCCGGGCTCGGTTCACTCCGAATCCTTGGTGCCGAGAACAGTGCCTGACGCATCGCCGGACGTCGGGAAGCCGCTGGTCATGACTGGGTTCGGGGCGGTCAAGGTCAGGGCGTGGGTCCCTTACATCTCTCTGTGCTCGAAGGTGGAAGCGGCGGAGGCCTGAGCGAGAGCATCTGGCTCAGTAAACACCTCCTCCCCGGCTGCACGGCCCTGAAACGGTGCGGCGAAAGCACGCGGGAGCGGGGACGATGTTTCCTGCAGAACGCTGAAGCGGGGCTCAAGATGGTTAACACACGCCCTGGCCGGTGTGGCTCAGTGGATAGAGCATCAGCCTGTGACTGAAGGGTCCCGGGTTCGATTCCAGTCAGGGACACGTCCCCGGTAGGGGGCGTGCAGGAGGCAGCCGATCCGTGATTCCCATCATTGATGTTTCCATCTCCCTCTCCCTCTGCCTTCCTCTCTGAAATCAATAAAGTTATATTTAAAATGTATAAAACGTGTCTCTGTTGGCATCTTAAACAGACGCGTGAGAACATTCACCTCCAACATTAAGGGGGTTAACACGGAGTGGCTTTCGTACCTCGTGTATTTACAGTTCGCAGCATTTCTTTGATGGCCACGCACTGTAATTGCTTGCATAAGATGTTTTAGGGAGAATTCCCGGGGGGGGGGGGGAGCGGGGAATTAGCAGCACCCAATCAAGGACCCCTATCGAAGGTCCAGGGCGTCACGCAGCTCCCGCCGAGGCCGCGGCGTTGTTACCGCTGACCCGCGAGCGGCACTTCGTGGTTTCCGTTTGCTCAGTAGACCCCTGGCTCACATCTGCCCCAGAAACACGGGAAACCCCCACCAGCACCCAGAGGAGACAGGAGCGGGGGCGGTGGGGAGCCCCGAGAAGGGCCCGACCCCGACAGAGGGCTCCCAGGCCAGCAGACATCTGAGCTCATGGAGGTGGGGACCAGGGGGACCGGACCGGGGGCGCAGGGAGGAGTCCTGAGGCCTGGTGCTGGGGGTGCAGAGGCCCCATGGGGAGGTCCCGTGCCAGACGGGGTGGGGGGCCGAGAACCCTAGAGGGAGAGCCCTAAAGCATGAGGAGGACCAAGGAGATGGTCGGGGCTCACTGCAGGCCCGAGAATGAGACCGTCCCTGAGAAGTCCGCAGGCCGCCTCCCCGCGGAGCACGTCTCCCTGTCCTCAGAAAAGCCGTGGCGATGAGCGGGTGGTTGGAGGCCCGCTGTGAGCTCACGCTGTCCAGCCACCGGCGTGGGCTGCGCTGGCGTCATCGCCGCCAGAGAAACCAGATCCCTGCCAACGGTCAGAAAGCTGAATCCAGAGCAAACCCTCCGCTCCCGGCAGAAGCCGCCAGCCGTTCCGAGGAACCGGGGACCTGGGGGACCTGCACACTTCCTGCTCCACTTTCTCCGGGAGAACTCTCCCAGGCGGGGGCGGGGACGCTTTCCGGCCTGCAGGCCTGGGGCCAGCGGAGACCACACACAGGACACGCCACGTGGGCGAGTCAGGTGGGAGGTGGCTCCCTAAGGGCAGGTCCCACACAGGCGCCTGGACTTGGGCCCGACCAGGACAGAGGCGGCCAGAACGTGCCCATGGCCTGCTGAGGCCAGCAGCGGCTCCCCTGTGACGCAGCCTCGGGTAAGGAAGGCTTCTATCGGCTGCGCGTGGATTGACGGAACCTGGCAGGATGAGCGCTGAGAATGGCAGGATGAGTGCGCCTGCGCAGCCGCTGTGGCCATGGCAACTTGGAAGGCCCTGAGTAGGGAGAGCTGCCCTGAGAGAGGGAGACTATGGTGCCTGAGGGCCATTGGAGCTTCTTCCAGGAAGCCTTCCCTGATTGCCATTTCCTGTACTCAGCAGAGAGGGAGTGTCCAGTGCTTCCCTGGTTCTCTTGGACCCTTCACAGTGCAGATTATATGCTGCCATCCTGGGTTGTTTGCTTATCTGTACCCCCCACTGAGCTGTGAGTCTTGGGGGTCATTTATCATAGCTCACTCACTCAAAAGGGCTTGGACGGATGGATGGAGTGGGAGGAAGGAGGGAGGGAGGATGAATGGATGGATAGGGGATGGATGGGCAGAGATGGAAGGGTGGATGGATGGGGGAGTGAAGGAGGAAAGGATGAAAGGATGGATGGATGGATGGATGGATGGATGGATAGGTGATGAGTGGGTGGGTATACAGGGATGGGTGGATGGGGGATGGATGGAAGGATGTGTGGGTGGGTGGGGGATGGGGGATGGATGGATGGATGGATGGATGGATGGATGGATGGATGGATGGATAGGTGATGAGTGGGTGGGTATACAGGGATGGGGAATGGAAGGGGGACTGGTGGGGGATGGGTGGTGGGGATGCATGAATGGACAGATGACTGGAGGACAAAGGGGAGGGGGCGGAAGGTAAGAGACGTGGCGGGAAGGTCGGTAGGCAGAGAAGGGAGTACTACGCCTGGAAGGAGTCCTCAGAGCAGGGGACAGAGGGAGCCAGGACCTGAGGAAGGACAGGTGCTGGAGGCAAGGCCGAGGGAGAGGGGCTTGGGGGCTGGGGACACAGGGCTTTCCTCACTTCCCAGGACCACCCAGCCGCCGAGACACATTTCATAGGCACCTCCACGCCTGGGATCCCACCCTCATCCCTCTGATGTTTGAAATTAATTCCTTATTAAATAGACGCAAACCCTGAAGGATCTGAGCGGGCACCTCCCTCACTCCCTATCTGCTCCGAGTCCTATTTAAAGCAAACGCCGGTCTCCATGGTGATGCTAAAGCAAACGGAGTGAGGCGCCGGCACTGGGCACGCCGCCCGAGAAAAGCCAACCGGACATTTCCAGGCCACGGACTAGGAGGGAAGCCGACCTCGGACCCCCGCGAGCGCCGGCCTTTACACACACGATGGGGTCATCGTCGCGACAACCTGCGCGTCTGCGTCCGGCTCAGCGTGCAGACGAGGCCCGAGAGGTCGCCACACGGGGAAGTTGTGGAGCCAGAGCGGAAACCAAGACCCATCGCCGGGCGCAGAGCCACAGGGAGTCAGAGCTGCGCGGGCGGGGCAGCGTCCACTGCGGCCCGAGACTCTCACGGCCCCTCTTCCTGGGCCAGCGCGAGCGAAGGGCAGGGAACACCCGTGTCCACCCGGAACCGCGGCTGAGAGCGCCTGGCATTGCCCACACGGCCGCCCCTTGACCGCAGCGCACCCGCGGGTGAGAGCTCCCTCCGCGCACGGCGCAGGACCTGGGAGCTGCGGGGACGTCCGCCGTCATCACCGCCACAGAGGAGCCTCCATGCTCCCCTACATGAGCGAGTGTCAGCGCGTCCCTGCGTGGCTGTGGTTTCACTGCTCAAGCTCCGTAGGCTCCACACTCATAACACCGGCCACGGAAGTTCCACATGTTAAGCAGGAGAGAGGGCCCGGCCGGCGAGGCTCAGGGGTGGAGCGTGCACCTGTGAACCAGGAGGTCACGGTTGGATTCCCGGTCAGGGCTCGAGAGTAGCCGATCCATGATTCTCTCTCATCATTGATGTTTCTCTCTCTCTCTCCCCCTTCCTCTCTGAAATCAATAAAAATGTATTTTTTAAAAAATGAAATAGCATTGAGCTACACTCCCACCCACGTAGGTGCAGACATTTCAGCCTGGCGATCCGAGACCCGGAGCAGGACTCGTCCCAGACAGACGGGTGGCCGGAGCGAAAGGGAAGCTGGGGACACGCGCTGGACTCCCCCGAGCCCCGATGGAAGAGCAGAGCCGGGAGGAGGACCGCAGGCACCCACCGCGGAGGAGGCCTCGCTCAGCCAGCGGACGCGCCTCACACAGGAATCACCGCAGACACGCTGGGAGGAGAAATCTGCTTCAAAAGGCAGCATGACGCCATTTGTGTCCATTTTCAAACACACTAAACAGCAGAACGTACTGCCTGCGGACAGACACACACGTGTATTTAACACATAAGCACACTTGGGAATGACCTGCACCAACCTCAGGGCAGGGTGCCTTCTGGGCCGGCACCGGCGGGTGCAGGGGTGGGAGGAGGGAGGAGGGAGGAGGGAGGAGGGAGGAGGGAGTTGGGCCTGGTCAGACTCTGTGCCACTGTATTTCTTTAAAAGATGGCGCTCCCAAACGGAAAGAAATCAACATCCCTTACAGCCCGGCAGGGTGCTGGGCTGGGCCAGGTTGGAACTTCATTCCACCGGCGTGGCTCCACCCACCGGCCCCCACTAATCCCAGGACCCCAACGTCACTCCAGGCGGGGAGGGAGAACGGCTTCGATTATCGGGTGGACACTGTGCTCGCGACAGGGCGCCTGGGCATCGTCCCCGCATCCTGCACTGCTGCACACGTTAAAGGTTTCATGGTGAAGGTGAGGAGAGAGGAAGGCATCACGCCCCAGCCCAACACCAGGGAGGGGCCTCTACCACATTGCTTAGGCGAAAATCCAAGGCCTGCCCCTGCCCCCTTGCCCCGCCCCCCCCACGCCTCCCTCCCCGTCCCCCACCAGTCTCCCGGGCTGCGCCTGGCTGAAGGCCCTGCCCAAGGTCAGATGCACCAGTGGAAGGTGGTGTCATAGCACCTGGCTCAGAGGTGGCGCGGGCAGTGTGGGCGGGGCTGTGGGACCCGGGGCTGCCATTTCAAATCCGCTCAGTGCGAGGTCACAGTCCCAGGGCTGCGTCATGGACAGGTGGGCCAGCGCCCATTTCCTCTCTGGCTCAGGCTGCCCCCGGGCCCCGCCCGCTCGTCTCCCAGCATCGGGGCAGCTCTGGGCTCCTGGACCCCACCCCCCCCCCAGGCTGGCCGCCCCCCACAGGGCCTGAAGCAGCAGCCGGGTGGGTGGCATCCCCAGCAGAGACCAATGGCGATCCGCCACTTCTGAACACTCCTCCCGCGGTCCCCAGAGAGAGTGGAGTTAGCGGAGAGCGGTCACCAGAGGAAGTTGGTGAGTAATGGACACAGGGCTGCTCGCCGCCCCGGGAGCCGGGGGTGCGGGGGAAAGCCACGCCGCAGCCTGTCCAGCCCTGAGATCACTGTAGAGAGTGGTCAGGCCCCACAGCCGGAGCCGGGCGCTGCCCCAGGCAGAGGCCTGCTCTCCTCCTGAAAAGGCAGGAGGTCTGCCAGGGCCACCACAAACCTCCCGCACACGGCGCAGTCATGGACGCCCCGGGACTCAGCCCAGGAACCGAGGGAGGAGGCGAGCGACACGCCTACATTTTTTATGGCGGCAACAGAGCTAAGCATGGGAATGAGCCGACTCCAGGGGCCAGAACAAGGTGGTAAAAAAAGGATAACGCAGACACGACGCAACAGGGAAACACACTCTGCGTGTCAGGGGAAGAGGAGTGCGGACTCTGCGCCGGGTCTAACGACACAGGCCTGGCAGCAGCAAGAAGACAAGGACAGCCCTGGCCGGGCGGCTCAGTGGGTGGAGCATCGTCCCGTGCACCAAAAGGTTGTGGGTTCGATTCCTGGTCAGGGCAAGTATGGGAGGCAAACTATCGATGTCGATGTTTCTCTCTCTCTCCCCCTTCCTCTCTCTAAAAATCAATAAAAGCATGTCCTCGAGTGAGGATTAGAGGGAAAAAAGATAAGATAAACAGAGTCATTGCAGCCAGCGGGTGGGGTGGTGGGGGAACGCTCCGGAAACGAGCGATGCTTCTGCGAGCATTTTTAATAAAGGAGAGGAAGCGTCTGCGTACAGAGACACTGACGAGAGAGGAACATGGGAAATTAGAATCTGTTGATCTGCTCGGTGAAAAGCTAAATTTAGACGGCGCGCTGTTCCAGGGACACGTCATGTTATCTCACTCAGTCCTCACAGCCTCCCACACGGGGGCGTTTGGTCCCCCTTCACCGGTAAGCCCCTTAGGGTCAGGGTCAGGGTTAGGCTCCCCCAACCTGCTCTGACGAACCCCGAGCCCGAAGCCCATAAACCAGGGGTCAGGTCCCCAGGCCTCGCGGCTGGCCCAGGCCAGTCCCCATCCCCCCAGCTCCTCGGAGAACCTGCAGCAAATTCTAACTACACCCAATTCCGTCCGTGCAGGCACAGGCCACACCAGGAAGGACCGTGCGCCGTTCAGACATTGCAGGTCCACTCCGCAGCCAGGGGACCCGTCCTCGGACCTACAAGAGGGCCCGCCTTGGCCAGGCCAGTGTGCTCAGTGGTTGAACGTGGACCTATGAACCAGGAGGTCACGGTTTGACTCCTGGTCAGGGCACAGGCCCAGGTTGCGGGCTCGATCCCCAGTATAGGGCGTGCAGGAGGCAGCCGATCAATGATTCTCTCTCATCATTGATGTTTCTATCGCTCCCTCTCCCTTCCTCTCTGAAATCAATAAAAGTCTATATTTTTTTTAAAAAAAGAGGGGCCCCTCCCCAGGCGCCTGCCCTGACACCGAGCCTGGAACGCAGCCAGGAGAAGAGAATTCGCTGGAACCGTGGCGCTCACACCGTGTCCACTCCCGTCCCAACAACGAACCGCCTGACCCGCCACCGGAGGGGCCATCCGAGAGCGTCCCTCCGGCCTCTCCTTGGTGGGTGAGCTGCTTCAAGGCTCAAATGGAAATCAACCAGGACATAAAGTAATGGGGGGGGGGGGGTGCGGGGGTCAGTGAGCATCTGTCCTCTCTCCAGGACTCCATCCCAAGGCTGGAAGGACCGGAGGACAGGCAGGTGGGCCCAGGGGCCGGCCACGCTGCTGAGCTGGTGGGAGGCCTGAGAAATCTCCGGGCTGCGTGAGTGGCTCATTCCCAACCTCAGCCTCACGCGTCCCCGGGCACCGACCCAACGGACCCAACGCCGCTCCGGACCCAGCAGAAAGGGGCCCGGCTCCAGGTGCCATTTCACACCCTTCCCAGGGATCAGGACGACCCAGCAAGAAACGGCGCTCACCAGCCCTCTCGCTAACGGCCGCGCCAAAGCCAAAACCCACGCGCGCACGGCGGCTGGCACGGCCCGGCGTCCGGGCCCGCGGGCTGCGGTGTCGAGTACGGATTTCAAATAGAAAAAGGAGAGAGTTGCTCCTCAGGAAACACATCATGGAAACCGAGATGGTTCAGTGAGGACGTGGGAGGGGCGGCGGCCCATGGAGGACACAGTCCTGGCCCGAGGGGACCTGCGAAGACACAGTGGAGCCTGGGTGCCCACCGCCCTCCCGGGGGGCAGATGCAAACACTGAGGGTGGTAACCTCCCGGGCGTCCCCCTCGGGCTGTCTCACTGGAAGCCTCGAAGGTCCTAACGCTCAACCACAAAGAGATCTCCCGGCTCCCGGGTCTCCATTTGCCAAGCCTGTCGGCTGAGCCTGACAATGAGGCCGTCGCCAGCCGCTGGGCCCCAGGAGCTGGCCCGGGACCCTACGCGCCCTGGCTTCCCACCGCGAACCCTGCCTCTGGAGGAGGGGGCGGCGGGAGGAGCAGGAAGAACAGAGAAGACGGCGCAGTTCCGAGCCGTGTCCGTCCCGCAGGCCGTGCGCCCACTGGCCACGCTCCTCCTTTGCTTCCAGCTCCCCCCGTTCGCCTTTTCAAGCGGAAGAAAGGCCGCCGGGCCGCCCACACGCAGGGCTGCACCCCTCGGAGACACCCAGGGGAGAGGGCCCCTCGGGCTGACTTACCGCCACAGAGAACTTTCCAGCACCTTCTCTGCGTCCGCGTGGTAGTACTTGGTCAGGATCAGGATCACCTGCGGCGGCAACAGGAAGAGGCAGAAATCAGTGGGCGCCCCGGTTCCCAGGGAAGGATGCAATGACCGCCCCCCCCACCAGGACTGGCGTCTTGGGGAACGGCTGCCCCCCCCCCCCAGCCGGCATCCCCAGGCTCGGCGCCTGCACACAGGGCACAGACAGGAGCGTGTGAGGCCCTGACCCCTCGCTCCTGCCCTTCAGGATGACATCCCGGTCCTCTGAGGTCGCCCAGGAGCTGCCACTCGCGGGAATAATTCACACCCAGCCCGGGACCCTCTCCAGCTGAGGTCAAAGGGCCCACCAAGGCGCTGGTCCCAGGGTGAGTACAGGACGCCTGGCCAGGCTCCAGAAGCTGGGGCTCTGTCCCCCGGCACCTTGCAGAACCCCGACACCAGCCGGCTGCTGCTGCAGGGGCTGCCCCTAAGCCCAGCGCAGGCCCAGCAGGGGGCTGTCAGGACCCAGGACAGTGGGCTGGGGAGGGCAAGCCAGACAGCCAGGTGGCCGGGGCCAGGCCAAAGGTCACCACAGCGCGTGAGTGCATGCGCACACCCACACAGCACACACACATATACATTCACCCACGCACACACGCAGCACACACACATACACATGCAAGCAGGCGCACACAAAGAGCACACACATACACATGCACGCACAGCACACACATACACACTCTCACACACAGCACACACATGCATGCACAGCGCACACACAGAGTGCGCACACACATGCGTGTACACACACATACAGCACACGTATGTGCGCATACAGACACACACTCTTCATTGTTGTTAAAACCACCGCCCCACCCTGGGCCCTACCTAACAGCCGCTGTCACGGCAGGCCTGTGCAAAAAGCGCATCTGTTTATAAGAATGAAAACGCGTGTTTGAGAGCACCCCGAGTTCTTCAAAACAAACGCACAGCAGCGAGGACATGAGGATTCGCCTGGGGGCACAGCCGCTCCCGGGCACCTCCCAGCCGCGGCATTTCCCTGCCCGTCAAATCTCCCTTCACTCACTGCCCCCACGAGCCCCTCCTAACCCTCCCGTTGCCATGGGAACCCGGGGGGTAGGTGGGAGCACCCTGGTGCCCAGCGCAGCCCTCGGCCCGGCTAATGCGGGGTCACCACACGGCCACCGGCGCTGGGCTCCTCCCGGCAGCAGACCAGTCTCCGCTCTGTCCTGCTGGTGCTTAGAGCGGGGAGATGTGAGGAGGGAGTCACCAAGGGGGCGGCGAGCATCTCAGAGGCAGCGATGATTAAAACCACGCTCGGCATGGGCAGTGCCCGCGGGCCTCCTGCTGGGAACAGAGCGGTCCCTCCGCCCGCCCCGCAGCCCGCGGGGCCGTGTGCTCTGAAGACGGAGGCCGAGGACGGGGCCGACGCGGGAGACAAGGGCCTCTTTAGCCGACTGATTCCCACTTGGTGGCCCTGCTGCTCCCGGGGGCTCCCAGGGGCCACAGTGACAGCTGAAAGGGACCGCAGGCCCATCAGGAGTGAAACCCTCACCCCCATGTCCTTGTCAGGCCCCCCCCCACCCCCCGCTGGCACACCTGGGCCTGGGAGCTCCTCCCCTAACTCGGCTCCCACTTCTGCCCAAATGGACTAATCCTGCCACCGGCCAGTCACTGAGCGGGCCGTTCCCCCTCCCGCCCGCGCTGCGTGGCAGTCTCCTCGCGCCCCCTCCCTTCTAAGCTCCAGCCATTCCAGGCCTCGCAGAGCTGCTCCTCACAGGGACCCCCTCCCCCCACCCCACGCTACTTCCTACTCAACTCTCAGACCGCAGTCTAACTGACGCCGCCTCCAGGAAGCCTCCAGGACCCCGCCCCTGGGTTCAGTGTCCCCTGCCCTCCCCAGGCCCCGTCCCCACCCCCAGACCCTGTCCCCTCCCCCACACAGCTCACAGAGCCCCTTCACCAGCGGATAAGGGGCCCTTCAGGGCAGGGACCGGCCTGGTTTATTCCCGAGCTGCGTCCCGGACGAAGGCCACGAAGCCAGACAGCGGCCGCTGCGCTGGGCTCCCTCACAGTCCCCTCTCCGGGGAGAGGACGCGCCCCCTCTTCACGCAGGAGGGCAGCGTGGCGCCGCCTTCACCCCCTGAGCGGATGAGCCTTTGGGGTCCCAAGGCCGGGGACCGGGGGCCTGCTTGTCCCAGGCAGAGACTAGGAGCTGCCCAGCTGGGTTCAGCGCTGGGGAGCCCTGGCCAGTGCCCCCGACTGCACAGCGGTGGCCGGAGGGGCTGCTCTGCGCTGGGTTTGGGGTCAGACCTTCAAGCTCCAGGCGCCTCGGTCTCCTGATCTCCCTCCGTGCGGGGAAGGAGGGACGCCACACAGAATCGGGGCGTGGCACTGGGCACCCTCCTCGCTCTGGCATCGCCTCTTCCTCTGCAGCCCTGGAGGAGGGGCTCCCGTCCCCGAGCGGCTGGGAGGATGACGTGTGATCGCATGTGTGGAGTGCCTGGCACCTGCCTGGCACCTGCCTGGCACTGAGAAGGGTTTGACAAATGACTGCCCCTTCCCCCTCCATAGCTCAGCCAATGGCTGTGGGGACACAGGCACGGCCGCCCTGGGTGCCACAGGCTCTGAGCCACTCGGCCCCAGATGGCATCCCTCCGTGCCCACAGGGCCACGCCTTCTCCGGCTGGCAGCCCCCCTACAGGAGAAGCGTGCTTCCCGCTGGGAGCAAACTCCCTCCCCGAGCTGCAGCCTCCACAGGAGCCCGATGGGCAGGCCCGAGCTGCCACCCCTCGACAGACCCCAGCGCCGGCCGCCCCCACTCCCCGGGCCAGCACAGGACATGCGCACGGACGGGCTTTCCTCGGGCAGCACCCTCCCCGCCGCCCGCGCAGGAGCCCAGCTCCCCAGTTCCCATCCAGATGGCGGCGTGGCCGTCGGTCCCCCGTCCTCTGAGAGCCCTGGGGCAGCCAACAGGCTCCGTGAGAATGATTGACTGAAACGGCCTCGAGGCCAGCGCGCACACTGGCTGACTCCTGGACGCACCTGGCGCCTAGCAGGACCCCATCCGCACATCTGCCGCCGCACATGACCACCTGGGTCATCCCTGTCATGGCCGTCTCATGTGCCCCAAAAAGGTGAGGCAGTCCTGACCCCCGGGGCCTGGGGCCTCGTTTAAAACCAGGGAAATCAAAGCAAGTTCATTCCATAATCCAATGACCGGTGTCCTTACAAACGGGAAGTGAGGACACAGAGGGAGGGCAGCGTGCAGACCAGGGAGAAGACGGCCGGCCACAAGCCACCGAAGCCGCCAGAGCTGGGAGACAGGGCCTGGGACAGCCTCGCCCGCTCGGCCTCCGAGGGAACCAGGCTGCCACCGTGAACTTGGACTTGTGGCTGCAGAACTGGAGGTGATCAGTGTCTGTGGTCTAACCGCTCTGCTTGGGATAATCCATCAGGGCGGCCCCAGGACACTGACACAGGCACGCGCCCATCCTCCGGATGAGGACACTGAGGCCCAGCCTGCTGGAGTAACACAGCTGGGAACTGGCAGGCCCGGGTCCCCACCGGGGCTGCCCGACTCCACCAGCAGGTGCCCTGTACATGGCCCCGCGCCCATGCGCTCTGAGCTGGCCAGACTCGGAGAGGGGTGGGAGGCTCCCCAGATCACCCCACTGACTCCCTCCCCAGGTTCCACCACAGGAAATGCTGGGGCCCCGCCCTGGGCTGAGACAGGGGACAGCCAGCCCCTCCCTCCGTCAGGAGCCTCTCAGAGGCACGGAACCCAGTGTTTAAAAGCAGAGAGCGAGCGCTGAGCTGGGCAAGGCCCACACATCCCAGGCAGCAGCAGAAGCCAGCGGCGGGGCGTCAGCGGCCTGTGGTGAACGGCACTTTCCCAGCCGTCTGTTCAGGGAGAGCGTAGCTTTAATAGGTGGGTGTGGGCAGGCCTGCCACCCCAGCTGGCCTGGGAAAGCAGCATTTACTCTCTTGTCTCATAACCTGACTGCATTTTAATTTCACTCATCACGCCTTTGTCACAGTCACCGCAAGTCGGTTATTAATGACGCGACAAGGTCCCTTCCCCTGGGAGCTGGCCTCATCGGAGCTGGTGACGGCGATGAAGGCGATGGATACACTCATGTGGTCCCTGCCATACAGCATCCAGCATTCAAAGTGCCGGGACCTCCTGGAAGGGCTGATCCCGGTTTCAAACCAGAACACAACCCACCCCCCCTCCCCCCGCCCCCGGCTCCAGGGCCCTCCCCGCCTCCCCACCGTCCGCAGTCACAGGACCATCTGCTCGTTTCTTCCAAGGATTTCCCTTTGGAGACAAGGCTGTCACATCAGCACAGAGGAGCTGGGGACAAAGACGAGGCAGGTGAAGAGAGCGGGGGGCTGTGGGGAGGCCGAGGTCTGGGCCACAGCAGCCCCGAACCACATCCCCCGGCCAGCCCGGCCGGCCGGCACCCCGAAGGCCAGTCTCAGGGCTGCCTGGAAACCGGGGGCCTGTGCTCCCACGCCGGCTCGGGAAGAGGCCTCGGGGCTTTCCTGGGCCACTTCCCCCGTAAAAATATTAACAATGATACCTTAGGTTTGCATTGGTAGAGAGAAGAATGTATTCCTATTACATACCAAACTGTTTCCTTGACATAGAAATCTATTCTTCTTCCGATCTTAAAGGAAATTAAAACATTTTTGTGGGTCCCTAAATGCCTGTGGGCCCCGGCGTGGAGCCTGTGTCTGCCGGAGCCACAGATCCCACAGCCCCCGCCGCCCCCCACGCTGGATGGGCCTGTGGGGGGTCCCCCACACCCTCTAGCACCTGGCTCTCAAGTGCAGGTGGCCGGACTCCCTCCCTCCCTCCCAGCGCAGTGGCTTTCACACTGTTCTGCAGGGACCCTGCTGAGAATCTCAGGGTCACACAGGCCCAGCGGCACAACCTCCGGCCGTGTCAGGGTTTGGGGACCAGTCTGGGACCCAGTCTCTGGGCCAGTAAGCCCCTCCCATTCCCTGGGGCGCGAGCAGAAAATGAACTCCACACTCTCGGGGTCCTGACCGGGGTGGGCCCCTCAGGAGGCGCCTGGTCTTGGGGCCCCGCTGGGCCGTGACGTCTGGGGACAGCCTGGAGCTGTCAGGTGGGGCCTCACTTGAGATCATGACCCCAAGGAAGACTGTGCCCTGACACCTGCAGAGACGGCCTCCCGGGCACTCTGGTGTCACACGGCTGCAAGTGGCCTCGTCTGCGAGGTACACGGCGTGGAACCTGTGATGGCAGATGTCGGGGACCCCCCACCCCCATCCCGCATCCCGCCCCCCGCCCGGGCAGGGCTGGGCAGAAGGAGGGCAGAATGCGGCCACAGAGCGAGAGGGGGACCAGGGCCCAGAGAGGCACACCGCCACAGCCGTGCCTTGAAAGTCGTGAGTATCTGAAGAAAGGCGTTTTTGAAGTGACATCTGGTAATTTCTAAAAAGCACGTGTCCGCCGCTGTCCTCGCCGCATTTCCTAAGCGCCGCGGCCTAAAGGACCCCGGGCTTCTGCGGAGGTCTCTGCATGAACCTGCAAACGAGGAGGCCTGCTTCTCAAGAGCCCCTGGCCGCTGCCCACATTGGGAGGCGGCGCACCAAGTTGCCATCCCTCCAGCCTTGGGCATCCCACCCGTAAAGGGACCCGTGGCCAGAAGGTGGCTTAGTGGGGAGGCTAACACCTGTCCTTCTCATTCCCACGTCACTGCAGTCGCAGCATCCCAGCCAACGGGCCTTGGAGCTTGCATACCTCACGTGACGGGGAGCTCCCCACCTGCCACAGCCCCTGCTCACGTTCAGCTGAACCTATCTCCCTGCCTGGGGGACCCCATGGGCTGCGGCTGCCTCTGCTCCCCGTGGCCACCCTATAGACACATGACCTCCCTCTCCCCGGGCCAGGGCTCAGGTGGCCCAGCTCCCACTGAACTGGCCACAAACCCATCCATGAAGGACTAATCCACGGCCCACGTGTGGTTTCTGAAAGAATCCTTATTTGCAAAGCAATCCTCATGAGATGGCTCATTCTCGAATCTGCCTCCCCCTGCCCAGCCCCTCCTCTGCCCTCCCCGGCGCAGGGTCAGAGGGCAGCAGAATCCCATGGTGGCCGCACGCTCCTGCCTTACATGCGGGTGACTGACAGGCCGACGGAACCAATGGATGATATGGAGCATCGAGCGGATCTGATCCGAGGCTCCCTGCTCTGCCTGCCCGCCTCGGCCAAGGTCAATAAAACCCTGCGTCCATAGCGGAGCATGGAGGGGCGTGAACCTCTAACTGACCGTCGCAGACAGTGCAAACCTGAGCGGGCAGGCCTCGGCTCATTCCCAGCCACCAGTGACATCGGAGTGGGGAGCGGGCCCGCGGGGAGCGGTGGACACAGGTCACGGCCTGGGGTGCCACGGGCAAGGCCTGGCACACAGGGGTCCTCCCAGCAGCGGGCAAGGCACTCCAAAACGTGCTTAACTTGTCTGAATAAGCTCCGACAATAAAGCTTAGCCAGGCGAGAAGCGACCCAGCATTGCACGAGAGATGTTCGTTTCGTTCAAGGTCACGGGCACCAATCAAACTGGTTTCATTTTCAAATCAACAAACATGACCCTGGCGTCTCTGAGTGTTTCCGCTTGGTCTCAGGCAGCCTAGCTGAAAGCAGAGAAGAGACACGTCTCATGCCATGAGAGGGAGGGCACAGGCAGCTTGCTTGGAGGGACGGAAATGGCGGAGGCTTGGTTCCTGGACACACAAAGCAAGCTCTCCCTCCCTGAGATCTGATGCCCAGCCCTCCCGGGGGAGGGGGGGGGGGGCGGGAAGGGACAGCTGCTGTGTCCTCCTCCAAGGACGAGGACGGTGACAATTCTGCAGGGAACCGAACATGTGGCTGAATCGCACCTCCCGCTGCCTTCACAGGGGTGACACGGTATAGGACAGACCTGTCAAATCCGGCCGCACACGTAAACTTGTGGGCCAGCCTGGCTGTCGTCCCCAGCCGTGGTGAGGGGCGCCCGCCGGGTGAAGGAGCCCCTGCCCCCTCTAACAGTCATGTCCACCGAGCTCACAGAGAAAGAGGCCTGGACCGAGAGCCCTGCTCCGGTGAACAGTGACGGGCGCTGACGGCGCGCACATCCGGCAGGACTGCGCGGCGCCCACCGCGTCGTGGTCTCGGCGTTCAGACGCGAGGCCGGCGGGGGAGGTCCCGCTGAGACCGCGGCCTGTGTCTCTGGGAGGCTTCCCTCCCCCGGGAGTCAGACCGCTGGCGGGAGGCGTGACCTGTCCCCTGACACTGTCCCCAGTTCGGGGCTGGGCTAACACATCTGCCTGTCAGCATTCAAAGCCACGCCTGCACCACAGACAGACATCAACTCAAAACGGATCCTAGACCTCACGCACACTCTGAACCTCACCAAACAGGAGGGCTTGGCTTTGGGTTGGTCAAAGGCTCTTAGGTAAGACATAAAAGCATGGACCAAAAAAGTATATATATACGGATGAATTAGACTTCATCAACATAAAACACTTATGCGCTAATGAAAACGTTTAGAACTGGAAAAGATAAGCCATAGCCTGGGAGAAAAATGTTTGCAAAATACACATCTGGCAAAGGATTCGAATCCAGGACATACAAATCCTAAAAATTCTGCAATACACGCAGGACAATAAAAATGGCCCACACAACTGAACACTCACTTTACCAACGAAAACATATGGACGGCCAGTTAGGGCCTGGGAAGATGCTAATAGCACGAACCAGAGAAATGTGAATTAAATCACGCGCCACCTCCGCGCACTTCTCAGAGCGGCTCACACGCGGAGCTGACAATACCACGAGCGGACGAGGAGGAGGAGCCACTCACACACGCCCCGCTCAGGGGACGGATGGCCCGCGAGGCGGCTGCTTGGAAACAATTTGCTTAGAAAGTTAGACACACACGCATCACACGCCCCAGCCACCCACTCCGAGGACAGTGACCGCGTGTCCCTGCAGAGGCCTGTGCACCATGCTCGTCCTCCAGGAAATGACACCCACGCTGAGGACCACTCAGCGGCACACACGGCCGGACGCAGGATGGGAAGTCTGCACCGCGGCCGGAGACGCTGCGGGCAGACACTGCCCAGACCTCCCTACAGGGTGGGCCCAGAGCCAGGGCAGTGGTTCTCAAATGGGGGGCATTTGGCAATGTCGGGGGGTTACTGCCTCTATTGGGAAGAGGCCAGGGGTGCTACTAGACGTCCTACAGGGCACAGGGCGGCCCACCAAGAACCAACGCAAAATGCCCCGGCCCACAGTCTGAGAAACCCCCGCGAGGTGCCGCGTGACGCCTTAAGAGAGCACGGGGCGATGACCCCCACAGGCAGCTGCCTGTGTGGCCGGCTCTCATGGCCGCCCCCCGGCTGGCTGTGCGCCCGGCTGGTGGACTTTATTTAACGATGAGGACACAGATCAGACACCACCACGGCTCGTGCAGCTGCTCAGTGAGGAGCCGAGACCAGGCCCCACAGCGAGCTGACGGCACCCCCGACCCCCGTGTCTCCCAGGGTCTGTGTGGAGGCGGAGCCCCTGGCAGCTCAGCTCATCCCCAAGTCACTGAACGGCAGCCACGGGGCAGGCTCCTCCGTGAGGGCGGCAGTCCCTGGGCCCGGGGAGAAGGAAGCACCAGGCCCCCCTCAATTCCTTTCCCACCAGATGATGAATAAATAGAGTCCCACCAGGACACCGAAGTCTGGAGGCAGAACACGGCGGAGGGCAAGACCTCAGCATGAAATAATGAATGTCTGATCCCCCAGGAGCAGCCGAACGGGAAACGGACATCGCCATGGAAACCAGGGAAGTGTCCTGAGGTTCTCAAGGAGGACAGCGTGGAGCCTCTTCAGATGCGCTCCAGGCTGGAATAGTGAGGGGGGGCTCCACGCCGGGCACAGGCGGCCCACAGGGCACGGGCAGGCCACCCGGCACAGGCAGCCCGCGGGGCACAGGCAGGCCACCCGGCACAGGGGCCGTCAGAGTGAGCGGGCGGGCAGGCAGGCGGGCCCAGCCAGAGGGCGGCACGAACAGACACCTTCGGTGCGCCCGGAGGCCGTCGCAGCGGGGTGCGGCGGGCACCTGCTGGGGGGCAGCGGAAGCCGGACGCAGCCCCCACCTCGGCGGCCCAGCGGGCACCACAGGCTGGCGCGCAGGAGGAAACAGCGCATGATGAGGGTGGGCGAGCTCGTTTCCGTTGACGGTGCTGATGTATAATCTTTCAATAAAAATTAATCCGCCGAGCTGCCAAGGACCCTCATTTGAAACACTTTCCCCCGAGTTGTCAATTCCATTCTCAGCCTTGTTACAACTGATTATCGGGACTGTCTCCAGGAGCTCCCAGATGGACGGCTGTCCTCTCACACAAACTTCTCCTGCCCCTCCCCCCCCGGGGCAACCTGCAGCCTAAGCAGGTATCTCAGGGCCCAACACTCGCCCCCCGCCCCCCGCAACCACCAGGCCCATGCATCTAAACAGAAGGAAAACCTGCAGAAATCCCAGCACTTCTCAGCCCCGCTGGGGCCGCGCACACGGCTCCAGCAGGCGGTCAGGGACTGGCGGCCCGGCTCATTAGAAGCTGGTGGCCCCCAGGGAGGCCTGTGCCCGCTCTGGGCACCGTGTCCCAGCCCTGCCTGGGGGGTGATCTGCAAGGAGGGTCCGGCCTGAATGTCCTGGGCAGCCAGCGCAGGTGGCACAGCACACAGTCCATGTGGGGAGGACCTGCTGACATGGGGGCCACAGCTGTGTACACTCGCCCAGCTCGAGGAGGAGGAGGAGGAGGAGGAGGAGGAGGAGGAGGAGGCGGGAGAGGAGGAGGAGGGGGAAGGAGGAGGAGGAGGAGGGGCGGGGGGGGATCTCAGCTCCACAGAAGAGGAACTGCAGCTCAGACTCGGGGTTCACTTGCTTCCAGCCAGCTCCTTTCTAAAAGCTGCTTCCCGGGACCAAGAGCGACACTTTTCAAACCACGTGGGTGCCTGCTTTGCCTCATCCGTAAAACCGAGGGGTGGCCCCATGGGCAGCCTCCTGAGGGGAGCAGCCCGGGGGTGAGCAGGGCTGGCCATGCAGTGGGTGTGAAGTCTGCCCCAGAGGCCAGGGCCTGCTTTGGAGCGGGGTCCCTGCACGCCCCTCCCCAGCGCGTGAGCAGGGGGCAGTTTCCGGGCCCTGCAGTGACGGTGGGGAGCCCTCTGCAGAAAGGCCGGTCCCTCCCGCGGTGTTCAAGCTGCTCTCCACCCTCTGCGTCCTCCCGCGGCCCAGAGCCGAGGATGCAGGGCCACAGGCAGCTTGGCCACGCAGAGGCCACGCTACCAACCCAGCTGCCACGCAGCGGGGCGGCCTGGGAGGAGGCGGGGGTGTCTGTCACCGGCTTGCACTCCAGAGCGGGGAGCTGGGGTGAGGTTTGGGGCCCTGCCAAGGCCTTCATGATGCTTGGAGAATCTTCTTTCTAAATTGTCTCTTCTTGTTTCCCCATTCCCCCAAATTTATTTAAAAATCATCTGCATGACTCAATGCACATTTCACGGCCCCGTAATAAGCAATTTCCTAGCAAGTGTCACAGCCACCGCCGAGCCCTGAGCAGACGGGCAGCGGGCCTGTCGGCAGCTTGCGGGCACTCGGCCTGGCAGCCATCCTCAGAGCCAGGGGTCGTTGGGGTCGCTCTGAGGACTCGCCTGGCAACCGCGCTGCCTACAGCTTCCTGCCTGCCGCTGCTGTGCTAGTCAGCTCAGCGGAAGCTATTTAATTCTTCCCACCAGCCCTGCAGCAAAGACCGTCCCATTCACAGACGAGCAATTTGAGGATCAGAGAGGTCAAGGGACTGGTCCAAGGTCACACAGCCAGTAAGTAGCAGAGCAGAAACTCAAGTCCGGCTGTCGAGTCCTGCTCCGTGCTCACGGCCGTGTTAGTCAACGTGCCCGTTCTCCACGCTGACCACTGTGTTCTGGGCGCACTGAAGTCTGTCACCACGCCTCGTAACAGGCGGCCTCACTGGACAGCATCCAAAGTGTGATCGGGTCACTGCAAAGTACCAGACTTATCCCCTCCTTTGCCGTAGACCCTATACTCCCGTCAACGCATCCTGAGGGGACATGTCATTGCTGGGGCCACTCGGTTCCTTTTGGGGAGCTCATACTCCATGGAGACCCTGGGGCACTTCGAACACCCGCTGCTGCTGGGAAAGGGCCTGTCACCCGCTTGGAGACCTTGATGCACAAGCTGCATCCATCCCTCTAAGATTGCTCTGCGACTTTCACTCCTTCCCTCCCACCGGGCCAGCCTCCACCACTAACCTGCCATGGACTTGAGCCACCTGCTCCCGTCTCCCCTGGGCCACAGTTCCCTCAATCGGCTGCCCAGCCGATGTCTCGGTATGTGCTTGAGGGAACTAATGAGCAAGTGAGCGAAGGAACGCTTCCCTCCACCAACTACTAGTGTATCCTGACAGCCGGCTACGCACCCGCTCTGCGCTGTGGACACAGCGGCGCACAGATCGGACCGTCCCTGCCCCGGGGAGCTGACCGTCTCAGGGAAGGTGGGCAAGCAAGAGGGCCCAGCACACAGCCCACTGCAGGGACAGAGGCTGAGGAGAGGCACGGAGGGTGTCCCAGAGGGGAGGGGAGGGGAGGGGAGGGAGGGGAGGGGTGGGGAGGGGAGGGGAGGAGAGGGAGGGGAGGGGAGGAGAGGGAGGGGAGGAAGGAGGGGAGGGGAGGAGAGGGAGGGGAGGGGAGGAGAGGGAGGGGAGGAAGGAGGGGAGGGGAGGAGAGGGAGGGGAGGGGAGGGGAGGGGTTGGGGAAGGGAGGGGGTGGGGAGGGGTGGGGAGAGGTGGGGAAGGGAGAGGAGGAGAGGGGGGGAGGAGGAAGGGGAGGGAAGGGGAGGAGGGAGGGGAGGAGAGGGATGGGAGGGGAGGGGAGGGGTTGGGGAGGGGAGGGGGTGGGGAGGGGTGGGGAGGGGTGGGGAGGGGAGGGAGGAGAAGAAGTGAGGAGGAAAAGAACCAGATGAAGGCCCGCCTCTCCCTCCCCCACAGAGGGACAGAGGTCTCCCAACAGGAGCCTCGCACTTGTCCCTGCGCCTGCGCCTGCTGACGACTGCGCTGTGACAGCCACACAGGGAGCACCCACTGCGTGCACCTGCCCAGGACAACGCGCTGCCAGCAGGCTGTTTGCCTGAGGCGGGGGCGGGGACAGCCCAGCCCTGGCTGTCTGACCGGCTTCTCTCCTGGGGAGTCCCAGCCAATGGCCCGGGTCATTGATCATCTCATCATCGGTGCCGCTGGGCAGCAGGGGGATACACAGCAGGTGCGTGGGGCTCCGGGGGGCACAGCTGCCCACACACGCAGGGGTTCCGATCTCCGCCCCAGGGCCTGGGCTCCGCTCTCCACCATGAGCCGCTGGGGGCCGTGGCTGTTTGAGATGCTTCTGAAGACAGGGTTCTGGACTTTAAGAACATGTGACAGTCAGGGACCACCATGTTCCCAACGAACCCCTGACGACACCGGATGCCCCAACCCAGCCCTGTCCAGGCCCCCATCTCAGGCTGCACCCCATCCATCCAGGTGCCCCCCCAAAAATCTGGGGTCCTCTGACACTTGTCCTCCCCTAACACCCTCAGGTCCAAGTCACACCAAGCCCCGCCCACACCCTCCCCTGCCCTCCACTCTGCTGAGGGTCACCCGGTGGGAGCCGGCCCCATCCCCCCCGGCCCACGACAGCCCTCCCGGTCTCTCGGGCCTCCTGGGCCTCCTCCGCCCTCACCCTGAGCAGGCCCTGCGCTTAGCACAGCTGGCCAGGCCCCGCCGGCCTGGCTCCCGCGCCCTCCCTGCTGTGACAGCACCGTCACAGCTGCCGCCAGAGTGACCGGGTTCTGTGTGAGCAACGCGATGAGATCTCGGGGCGCAGAGAGGTCACGATGCGCAGCCGGCCCAGCCCGAGCGGGGTTCAGACCGGGCCTGGCTCCTGGCTCTCCCACGCCCTCCCGCACGGGACGGGAAGGCCGCGGGCGCTCAGCAGCTGCTGCTGTGGGTGCTCTGGCCCCTGCTTCCGTCACTTACACACGGACAGCAGGGCCCGTCCCTGAGCCCCAGGGCTCGTCTGTGAAACGGAGAAAACGACGCTGGCCTCAGCGGTGCCTCCGGGTCCAAGGAGTCCAGGTGCACGCAGTCCCCACAACAGGGCCTGGCACACAGTAGGTGCTCAAGTCAACGCTATTTCCCCACCTCCACCTTCCATTCCGTTTTGCAGAGGGAATTAAGCGGAAACCATTCTCCAGGGGAGAGAAATGTCATTCCCGAGAATCCCTGCCCTCGCCCTGACTGCTAATCCCTGTGCACTGCCCCACAGGAGAGGGCGTCGGCCCGGGAAACGGGGCGCCCTGCAGTGTGGACTCCCCCAGCAGCCGTCCCAATCCCCCCCACCACCACCACCACCGCACACTCTGCTGATAAGGCATGATTTCCAGGCCTCTGGGCCCAGCCCAGAGAGGAATGTCAGACACGCTGCTTTTATCACATTGTGAGGAGCAAGAACAGGATGTCACCGTGGAGACAAGTGCACTTCCCTGTCAAGACAACTCAGAACACTCCGCATGAAAAGAAAGATGCCCCCGGATGAACTCCGTCCAGCCCGGGCCAGCCAGGGCATATGAGGCAGCTGCTGCTCACGGGACCGATTCTAATCCCCAGCCTGCGCATAAGGCTGTAAGTTACACAGATGGTGATGGCGACGGCGACGGTGACGGTGGTGGTGGTGGTGATTATGGTGATGGGGATGGTGATGATGGTGATGGTGGTGGCGGTTATAATGGTGGTGGTCATGGTGATGTTGATGGTGATGGTGGTGATGGTGATGGGGATGATGGGGATGGTGGTGGTAGGGATGATGGGGATGGTAATGATGGTGGTGGTGGTGATGATGGTGATGATGGTAGTGGTGATGATGATGATGATGATGATACTGGTGGTGATTATAATAATGGTGGTGGTGGTGATTATGGTGATAGTGATGGTGATGGTGGTGGCGGTTATAATGGTGGTGGTGGTAATAATGATGGTGATGTTGATTGTGATGGTGGTTATAATGATGGTGATGGTGGTGATGGTAATGGGGATGATGGGGATGGTGGTGGTAGGGATGATGGGGATGGTAATGATGGTGGTGGTGGTGGTGGTGGTGATGGTGATGGTGATGGTGATGGTGGTAGTGGTGATGATGATGATGATAGTGGTGGTGATTATAATAATGGTGGTGGTGGTGACAGTGATGGTGATGGTAGTAGTGATGATGGTAGTGGTGGTGATGATGATAGTGATGGTGTTGGTATTGGTGATGATGGTGGTGGGCCATGGACTCTGTCAGCCTGATGGTGACCACTAACATTTATTGAGCTCTTTGCACCACTACATTAAGTGCTGTAAGTGCTTTGTCCCACTTAGTTCTCACAAACAACCCTGTGAGGTAGTGGATATTGTTATTACTCCCATTTCATGGATGGAGGAACTGAGTCCCAGAGACTGGGTGTCTTTCTCAAGGTCACAACCTTACTCAGTGCCAGAGTCAGCATTTGTACTCAGATCTGCCTGACCAGAGCCCCCGTCACGCACCCACTGAAGGCCTGCTGGCGCGGGAGGCAGGCTGAGGGGCGGGGAGGGAGAACTGCATTGCGAGAGCGTGCAGTGTCGTAGGAGAACTTCAGGGAGGCCCTGAGCTTGAGGTGATGGTGGGGCTCTAGGGGCAGAAGATGTGGCCAGAGCTGACCAAGACAGCCCTGGAGGCCAGGCCAGGGCTCGGAGGGCAGTGGCTAGGCAGTGGGTGCCAGCAGAGAGCAGCAGTGGCACTGCCCACACCCTGCTGTGGGTGAGAGTGGCATCTACCTGGAGCCACAGCTCCTCAGGCCAGGGCCCTCTTCCTGGGCCCGGGTCATGGCCCTGGAACAGACAGTTGGCCCCAGAAGCCCGGGCGCCGGTCCACTGGGTTGCATACACAGAACCGGCTCAGTGAGCGCCCACCCATCGACCCGTCGTGAAAAGTAAAAACGCCAAGGGCGGCTCTTCCAGGGCTGGGGCCCGGGTCTCAGATCGTCCAGCTGTCAGGGGCGTGGCCCATGGGAAGAGGTGTGAGGGGAAGTGGACACGTGTGGGAGGCCCCAGCCCCGAGGCCACCCTTGCAGCCCATTTATCACAGGCCAGCACTCCTCGCCGCCCGGCTGAGACGAGCATTCGGAGGGGACGGGCACCCAGCGGCAGGGGCCAGCGGCAGAGACGTGAGCTGTGGCACCTCAAATCGCATCTCACCATCTCGTTCGCTCATGGCCCAGTGCCTTCCCATAGGCTGTTCCCTCTGCCCTGCCTGCGATCACAGAGCCAGGCTGGCGGGTCCGGATGTCAGCCCCAAGAGCAGCCGGGAGCCTGCCCTTCTCCGGGAGGGGAGGGGCCAGCCCACCCCGGCTCTGAGCCAGGCCTGCCCTTTGGAGCTGCCGCCTGATGGCCCCTGGTCGCCTGGAGGGCCTGGAGGCTGTCAGCCTGAGCACTAAAGCAAGATGCGGTCATTAGCATCCACCCTGCGGCCCGCTTCCTTCCCCGCCCCGCCTCTGTGTGAAGGTCAGCTTAATAAAAGCCTCAGTCTGCCCGTGGCAGCCCCGCACCGCGGCCCCAGCGCCCCCTCCGCGCGGGTCTGTCTCCTGCTGCTCTGGAGTCAAGCAAGCGGGGCCTATTTTTACCTTCACAGAGTCCTGCTATTCATGATCGCTGACTCCGGGAGCATAACAACAGGGAGAGGGCGATGCCGCCAACACATGGCCCAGCGGTGGCTCGCGCGCCCCCCACCAACCCCTGCCCGCACCCCCCACCAACCCCTGCCCGCGCCCCCCACCAACCCCTGCCCCCGCCCCCCACGGCTGCACCAAGGCCCGGCCCCAGGCCCCGCTCCGGGAGGTGCTGCTAATTGGGCAACAGCCTGGGCCTTCGCTTGCTTTCAAAGGAAGGCTGCTGCAAACACCCCCTCACGCCACCGGCCTCGCCTCCAGGTGAGGGTGACACTCACGTCGCGGGGAGCAGGTGCCGAGACACAGCTCGCTCCCAAGGCCTGGCGCTGGCAGCCTCTCCGTGAGGAAGCGCATCCGCGAGCACCACCCTTCATGTCCGCTGGGCACCGAGAGGTACAAGTAGCCTCGTGGAGTCAGCTCCACACGGCGTCTTCTGTTCCGCGAAACAATGAAGCTGCTGCTGGGGGGACGCGGGGCCGGTGGGGGGCTCCTGGAAGAGGCTGGCGGGAACACGCGGAGCCCCAGACAGCCCGCGTGGCTGCGCGGAGAGACCAGGCGCTCAGAGCCGCCGAGGGCACGGAGCCAGGGCTGGACCCCGGGGGACCCCGGGACGGGGGCCGGAACACAGAGCCGGGGCCCAAGAGCTGCGCTTGTCCTCAAAGTGGAGGACACTGACCATCCCCGAGAGTGAAGACGCACAGAGAAGGGACAGGAGGCGAGCAGGGAGCCGGCTCGAGTCCCCGACGCCTGCCTTCCCTCAGCTTCTTCCCGCTAGAAAGGGAGGCGGAGGGGAAGCCAGGACTGGGGAGCCTCCAGCCTCGGGGGACAGAGGACCACGATGACCCCAGGGCCAGCCACCCTCCTGCTGTGACATTCAGGCCATGTCACATGGCCTCTCAGAGCCTCAGTCTCCCTCGCAGCGAAATGGAAATAATGTCACAGCAACCCTATGATTTACGCAGATTCCATCGGCTAAGGAAGGAAAAAACCCTGTACCCTGTCGGCCAAACAGTAGGCAGATCAATGGTGTTTAATATCAGACCGACGGCAGGAGCAGTAAAGCGATAATGAGCCAGCTCGTGGGGCACTCGTTACAATAATGAAAGACCGCGAGGACTCATTAAAACAACGCCGGCGAGTGCTCAGCGCTGGCGGTTACAGGGTGAGTTACCACGGCTGCTGTCATCACCGTTACCGCCGGCTGCTTCCCGGGATCTCTACCAGGGCAGACAGACGCTCCCCTGCCCCCCGTCGGCCCTGGCCTGTCCCTCCGTCGCCTCCTGCAGAGGAGCCGCGTGGGGCCCATGGTGGCCTCGGGAGGCAGCCCTGGCCGGGCTGGCCCTGCTCTCAGTCCAGCTGACCTGATTGTGATCCGGCTGCACCGATGCCCACAGCATCGCATGGAATCCGCTCGGTGGAAAAATAAACATCTCCACAGAATGATGCTCTGAGCGCGGTCGGCAAAGGCCGCAGACAGACTGCCTGTCCTGCCGGCTGTCGGACCCCAGCACGGGTCGCTGGGAGCGCGAAGGTCCCTGGACGGGTGACAGAGGGAAGACCAGCGCTCAGCTGGGTGGGGCATCGTCTCATGCACACACACACACACACACACACACAAAGAGGTTTCGGTTTTGATTCTCGGTCAGGGCACATGCCTAGGTTGTGGGTTCCATCCCCCATCAGGGTATGTACAGGAGGCAACCGATCAATATCTCTCTCTCTCTCTCTCTCTCTCTCTCTCTCTCTCTCTTTCTCTCTCTCTCTCCCTTCCTTGCTCCCTAAAATGCACGCCAAGCACAGGGGCCGGAACAGGTCCCCGCACAGCCTGGGAGGAAGCCCACCCGGCCGATGCCCTCATCTCCTGGCACAACACGAAGTGACCCCGTGGGGATGATGGAGAGGCTTTCGGAACACAAGGCCAAGCCCCGCCCGGCCAGGCCCTCGCTCACAGGCGGGCGCGTCGGTCCCAGACCGCTGGTGCCTAACCCTGCACGGTCCCTGCGACCATGACCCCGCAGGCCCTGGGCCCGCCTGCACTGCCTGCTCCTGGGCTGGGAGAGCCACCGTCCCCTAGTGGCTCCCCCCTCCCCCGCCCCCCCGAGGCCACCGACCCTGCAGGACTGTGACAATGGTTCCAGAGCAGAGACGTGCCCACTGCGTTGTATTTTGTGCACCTTCATGCATTGCCCAAGTCAGCACCAAACCCGCGTCCAGCAGGAGGCGCGCCCTCGCTAAACGCTTGCTGCTAACGGGGCGGCGGGGGGGGGGGGGGGGGCGCACAGGAGGTACGGCCATGAGTGTCTGTCACCAGGCAACACCACGCCAATGCACATGAAGCAGAACCTACAAGAAATGTGAGGAGACCCAGCGTTTCCTGGCCGCAGCTCCTGACAGACGAAGAAGCAGGAAACTAGGTAAGGACCCAACAGACCTGAACCCCATTCTCAAAAACAGTGTTAACTGGAAACTCAGCTAATGACCCCCTCCCTCCTGCCCGGGGCACAGGCACAGAAACGGACCAGGAAGAAAGCCCGAAGCTTCCAAAGTTCATGATCGGAAAGCGAATTCCACCGTCTCCGAGCTCCCCCGCCGCCAGCAGAGGGTCGCACTGAGGCCTGCATCTGTCACAGCGAGTACGGGGACCCTCACCGGCGAGTCAGTGCGGGCGGGTTTAAAGGCCTAACTTGAAAGCAAACCGTTTGAAGCCAACCTGAGAGTCAGCCTCATGGGCGGGTGGGCACAGCCTTGGATGGCCCTGCCAGGGCGACCAGGCCACGCCGTCACCCTCCGCGTCTCAGCCCCTCTCCTGTGGGATGGGGATCGTTCCAACCACACAGCAAAATGCCAGCCCCCCGGATGACAACCTGGGAAAGGTCATCCCTCAGCCTCAATGGCCCCATCTGTAAAATGGGGCTAGTGGTCATGCTCATATGAACCCAGGGGCTACAGTGAGGATTAAAGACCAACACACCAAGGGCCTGGTGTGCCGCAGGTGCCCCATTCATGTCCATCGGCGACCCCTCCTCTCCACCAGCCTCCTCCCCACGCTACCGCCGCGCACACCCTGCACCTCGGAAATTACACCTTGTTCCGAAAACTCCGTCTCCGGGCCCCTTCCGCAGAGGAGACCCCACCCCAGTCAGTGAGACCCGCCGTCGGATTTTCTCTGACCTGTTCTGAACCCAGCCTGCCCGCTGTCCCCCTGGGGAAGAGGGGTGCCAGGTGTTACCAGTAGGAAGCTGTGTTGGGGCAAACAACGCCAGCCTCCCCCTCCCCCCCCCCAGTGGCCCCTGAGCAGAGGAACCACATCCCTCCCTCCCTCCCTCCCTCCCTCCCTCCCTCCAAGCCAAGACAGGGCTCTGATTTCTCTCTATTTCCCCCAACAGCTCACATCCGCTCTAGTCTTCCCTAAATCCCCACCGGCTGGAAGGCTGTCACCTCGCAAGGACAAAATTATCACCCAATTAGCACCGCGGCAGGTTAGCGATTATTAACACTTTCAGTGTGTAATCAGCCGCTCCTTAAATTCGGGTCCTCAGCCAACTGTGCCGCCGCCCAGGAGTGTGGTGCGAGCCAGGCGCTCGGCAACCAAGTCAAAGGCTCCTGTCGGCTGAAGTCGGGACGGACTCTCAGGACACAGGAGCCTGGAGCCTGCCCCGCCCTCCTAGTCACACCCGGGACCAGGGACAGTCCTGCCTGAACGGTCATGTTTGACATTTTCATTCGATCTCTCAAATAAGCGAGCAAAGGCGGAGTGCGGAAGGCAGGTGTCAGCTGGCACCTCCCCAAACCCCAGGGGCCGGCAGGGGACGGCCAGGAGCAGGGGACAGAGAGCGCCCAAGGTCACGGACAGAGGGCGCTCAGGTGCACCCGCTGGGCCAGCAACTGCAGCAGCCAGACGGGGGCCAAGGGAGGGAGGAGTGGGGTTCCGGCTGGCGCCAGCCCGCACCCCAGTTTCACTGGCTCCCGGGGCCCAGGACAGGAAGGAGGTTTTCAAAGGCTTTGGAGCTCAGGTTTCCAGCACTGAGCGCCGCCCTGGGCTTCATCGCTGCTGCCCGTTGGTCCGTTGTCGCGAACCTCCCGCCCTGGGCACCCCCTTCCCACCAGGTCGGGAAGTGAAGCGCTCCGCTCCGAGGCCTAAGGAGACGGCAGCCCCGCAAGGTCACGCCTGCAGGAGATCCGCCCACAGGGACTCCTGGTTGGGCTGCTGCATGAAATAAGCACCTACAGCAGCGGTTCTCAACCTGCGGGTCGCGACCCCTTTGGGGGTCGAACGACCCTTTCACGGGGGTCGCCTGAGACCATCGGAAAACACATATATAATTACATATTGTTTTGTGATTCATCACTATGCTTTCATTATGTTCCATTTGTAACAATGAAATTGGGGGTCACCACAACATGAGGAACTGTATTAAAGGGTCGCGGCCTTAGGAAGGTTGAGAACCGCTGATCTACCGTGTTAAGCCATTCGCTGCTGGGCGGGGGGGCGGGGGGGGGCTTTTGTTACGCAGCAAGCCTCTCCTGACTGATACAGATTGTGTAGCAGAGTTATCTGTGCAGAGATGTTCTAAGATGATGCCAACCCAGAGGGATGTGTCCTGAAGCTGGGGGAGGGCTGGGGGTGTGAACCCAGAGGGGTGTGAAGGGGAAAGTCAGATTTGGGGGGCAGGGGAGTGAAGAGGCTCCCAAGGTTCCGCCACGATCCCAGAACTGTGCAAAGCAATGCAAACATCACCACTGGCCACAACACAGGACAGATGAGCTGCTGTCAGTCAAGTGTGGGATTTTTTCTGTCTGTGTGTGTGTGTGTTTGCCTGTCACGTGATATTGTTTGGAAACAAGGAAAAATGGGGGTAAACACATCACTGCTGAAAGCCAGGGCGCGCGTTGTAAACTGTAACACCCGCCGGGCAGCGTCACCACAAACCGCCTCTCGCGTGAGACAGCGACCCCATGCCTCGCCCGCATGGGGTCCGGTCTGGCTCTCCCCTGCTCTGGAGCTCAGGGTCCACGCCGAGCCTGTGCCACGAGCTGTGGGACCCCGCCCCCCCCCAGGGGCCTTAACTCGCTCGCTCACCGCTTTCCAACAACATCGGGCACCCTTTCCTACGTGATGGGTGCGCGTTCCCACCTGCCCTGCTTCGTGGAGATGCCCTCACGCCGTGGAGGGGACGGGACTAGGAACCGGGTCTGGCTGTTTCGTGGGTGAGATCCTCGGCGTGTGCCCTCCAGTCAGGAGGTGCCCTCTGGCTTCCTCCCCTCCCCCAGGGCTGGCTCCCCCTCTCTCTGCCCAGCCCTGCCCAGGCCGGCAGACACCGGGCAGGAGGTGGCAGGGATGGGGCGGCATGCCCGGCTGGTGTTTACAAATCAGGTGCCCACGCTGTCCCCCTGTGCTCACGGTCCCATGGTGCCCGGCTCCTGAGACCGGGCTGCCAGCAGGTGGTGGGTGGTCCCTGACCGGCCCACAGCCTGTCCTCCGCACCCGGGAAGGGCTGCACAGGGGCTGAAGGTCATTGCAAGGCCACAGTGGAGCCGGGCAGAGAAGAACACAGATAATGGGGCCTGAGCCGCATCTTCACCTGGAAAATGGAGGCGTGGCCACACGGAGCTGGAGGCCCTGGGGGTGGACAGAGGGGGCGGGCCGTGGGGGTGGGGGGACAGGGAGGACCTGTGAGCACTGCTGGGGGCGGTCACTAGGAGAGCGGCGCTGCCTCCCAGGCCCCTCGTTGCCAGCGGCTCCGCGGGTTTGACATGGATCTAACACCTCGCCAGGCTTTCCCAAGGAGCCCTCACGAGCCGCTGGCCTCCTGCTATGAAACATTCATTACGAAGTTCTGTAAAACACAGAGAAGGTCCCACTTAAACTGCCCAAAGCAGGGGGCGGCCAGGCCCCGTGGCATTTCCACCCCACGTGCCAGCCCTGCGAGTCCCTGGCAGACACCGGCCCAGGCTGGGGCTCAGCAGGCCCTGATCCAGGTAAAGCAGGGATCACCCGCGGTTAACGGTGGGTAACTTCTCCCGAAATTCCAAAAGGGCGACCGGGGCCCTCCCCACCTCGGCTCGGCTCCCGTGGGCTCCCGGCTCCGCGCCTCACACAGGGCTCCCTCGCTCCGTCTTCACGGCTGATCTTGGTGAACCATCAGACTACGACAGGAACCAGCCTCGCTCCTGCATCGGAACGGGGGCCGCCGCTGCCTGTCCCCTCCCTGCGCGTCCCAACGCGGTCCTTTCCAACCAGCGCGGTTCGCGGGCATCAGTCCCAGGCCTATTAGCGCAGACACCGTCATAATGAGCTGAGATTTACATCGCGGCTGATCTCATTAATTGTGTGATCACATTGGGGTTGACAGCTGTAATGCATTACGAAGGGAAGACACTCCGATACATGACATTAAAGACCCTACAAGGTTAATTTGACTTCAAAGGGAGTCACCGCGTGATTCTCCACCTCCACGTGAGATGCTGTGGCTTAAACACATGGCGCTCTGGCCTGGGGGCAAAGTGGCCACACGAACCACAGCCCACGAACCACGAACCACCTGGGAGCCGTCAGGGAACCTGCAAACCTCCATCTCACCCGGGCCGCCTGCCCCCCGCGGGGCACGAGGACGGGGCGGTGCCAGGTTGGCACCGCAGCCCCGGGCCCGTACGACTTCCAGGTCGTGTACCAACCCACTGACTCCCGCCAACGACCGGGTGAGGGAGGCATATCATTATAACCCTGCTCTGCAGAGGGGAAACTGAGGCAGCAGAGCCACGGCCCCTGGACTGCGCGGCCTGCCGTGCCGAGGGGAGTCGCTCAGCAGCGGGAGGGGCCGAGGCACCAGCACCTTCCCCTCCCGGGCGGGCGCAGGGCCCACCTGTCGGCCCCGGGAGTCGGGACCGCGACACCTGCCTCACAGGTGAGGAGGCCGAGGCCCAGACACGTCACCGGCTTCATCTGGGGTCACAGCTGAACGAGGGACACGCCAGAGCTGAGCCCGGACCCGAGCCAGGCTGCGAGTCTGCGGTGCTTTCGCAGCATCACCCCCTCCGCGCCCCCCCCGCCCCACCGGCCCAGGAGCTGCCGGCGTCTGAGCCTCTGCCACCTGCGCTGGGCGGCCCTCGGCTCCGGGGAGCACCGGGCACCATGCGTGCAGCTGGGCCAGACCCCCAGCAGGGAAATGTGCACAGAGGGTGTGAGCATAGGGGCTGTTCAACGTCATCCTGCCGCCCCCCCCCCCCCGCCCTTCGTCCTATTCGCCATGTCCACCCCAGTCCCCTGGCTCCGAAGCCCCACGGGCCTCAGTGGGCGAGACCTTGGCTGGGCCCCTTCGAGGTAACGGCCTCCTCCTTCCGCTGCGGCAACTGTAATTTACAACTAAAGGTATCGGGTCAGAGCGCCTCCCCCTCACCGCCCGAGGGTTAACGGCCGGAATAATTACGGCCCCATCAGCGGCCAATTACTGCCCGGCTCAGGCACATAATTTTACATGGAACTTTATAGGGAACACTTCATTACCCAGCTCCGGCACCCGAGGGGGGGTGACCGGTCCGACGGGGGCTGCTGTGGGTGCTCAGCTCAGGAGCGCCCAGAGGCGGGGCCCCAGGACCCTGCACGGCGCACCCTGCGCCTTCCTTTCAGACGCCATCTCCAAGGGCGCCGGGACACATCTTGGCTGCAGGCAGCCCCCCCGCCGCCCCCCACTCAGCCCCACTTCCTGAGTGAAGCGGGAGAAACGGAGGCCGGCCGCCCCGGGGGACTCACCTGGAGCCAGGACTCAACAACGAGGCCAAACGCACCATGAAACGCGGAGCCCTGTGAACAGGTGGTTAGAAACGCCGGGCCCTGGCTGGTCTGCCCCCGTGGGTGGAGCGTTAGCCCGAGGACCAAGGGTCCCGCGTTGGCTTCCGGGTCAAGGGCACGTACCTCGGCTGCAGATTCAATCCCCAGTCCTGGTCGGGGCGTGTGCAGGAGGCAAGCGATCACTGTGTCTCTCTTGAGTCTACGTGTCCTTCCCCCTCCCTCCCACTCTCTAAAAATCAATTGGAAAGTATCCTCAGGTTGGGGTGAAAAAAGAAAAAAAAGTCAAGAAGGCAGCGGTAGCTGGAAACCAATGCAGGGCCCTTCCGAGTACTGGGCCCCCCTGAGCATAGCCCCTGAGCGCGGCCCCCTGAGCATGGCTCCCTGAGCGCGAGGACCTGTGGGACAGCCAGGTCCCGGTCCCCAGCAGATGGAGACCGACAGTGGAACAGGAAGTACCCCCGAGGCCCGTCACCTGGACAACACGCCTTGGGCCACAGTGCCTGGCCACAGACCACTTCTGAACAGTGATGGCCCCACCTGCCCATCCCCCACCCAGAGGAAGCTTCCCGAAAGTCACAGTGAGCGAGCCACGGGGAGGCCCAGGAAGGCTTCCTGGAGGCGGGGCCTGGGCAGGGAGAGGGGAGGACACTGCAGAGAGGCAGCGGCTTGTGCACAGGCCCCGAGGGGGAGCAGACAGTCCCGGGGCCCACGGACACGTTCCACTCAGCACACGCTTCCTGCGCACAGACCGCGTGCCAGGCGGGAGCGGGCTCGGCCATGTCAGCACACAGACCGCGTGCCAGGCGGGAGCGGGCTCGGCCATGTCAGCAAGCAGCCTCCCCAGCTGTTCACCACTTCACTTCCCCAGAGCGGGACCACTGGCTCCTTGCTCCTCATGCTCCCTCGCCGCTCACGGCTGTGGCCTGCAGGCCAGGTTTGCTCCAGCGGCTCGGGCTGGGCAGCGGGCATGAGGCCCACAGCTGTCCAGGGACAAGGCTGGGGAGGGGGAGGAGCCATTCCTCTGGGTTACAGGCCTCGAGCCGCACCGCCCAACCCCCTTCGCCGTAATGAAGCTGTCGGGCTGTGCCCCGCAGAAAGCGTGTTCTCCGTGGAGACAGACGGTCCGGCGTGGCGGCGGCGGCGGCCCCGCGGAGCCACACGCCTCGGCAGGTGCGGCAGACACGGCGCCCGGCTGCACGCAGGGCCTCCACGCCCGAACAGCAGCTCCCAGGCAGGCTGCAGGGAGCGCAACCAATTACGCAGCCGTCTGCCGCCCCGCCACTTGGGATTAATTAAACGGTTTCCAACTGTGATTGAGGCAGCACATAAAATATTTTTAAATTAATTTTTAAAGAATAAATGAGGGTATTAACATTTTATGTGCTCGCTGAGGGATGGGGACAGCAGCAGAGCGTGCTGCTGAAAGAGGGGTGGGCGGGGTCCCAGAGCCCCGGGTCCAGCCCCACCTCAGCCCTGCGGGGGCCCGGGGGCCTGTTTCCCCACCAGTGGGAGGGGCTGTGAGCGCTGCACAGCAGGGGTTAGACATCCCAGCCACTATTGTGCATTATTTTCATTCATTCACTTATTCATTCCTCACTCATTCCTTCATTCACTCACTCATTCATTCATTCAACCTACATGCTTGGTGCCCCTGCCGGAGCCCGGCTCCGGGCCTCAGCCAGTCAGCCTCAAACCCCACAGGGACCCATCACAAGGTGACGCGGTGCAAAGGCAGCTGCAGCACATCTGCAGGCACCCCCCCAGCCCGGAGCCACGCGCGCCCACGGCGAGGGGAGGGTGTCTGCAGGGGGAGCAGCATGGGCAATGCAGACACTGGCGCGAACACGCTAGCTCCCAGAGCTCATGGAGCCCAGGTGACTAGCGGGAAGGCGGCAGGGCCAGCTCCCGGCGGCCACGCGGACCCTGCTGGGAGGTGTGGGCGACCCTGTTCACGCAGTGACCCTGGTCTTCTATCAGATTTTAGACCCGCAACCATTTCCCGCAGCCAAGCACCAAGCTGGCTCCAGCGATCCAGGTGTAAGGCCCGCAGGGGGTCCCGCTGTCCTCGGGTCCAGACCCCTCACCAGCTGGACGCCTGCCTACCTCCCACCTGGCCAGCACCTGGCCTCCTGCAGTCCCACCACCAAGCCCGGTCTCCTCCCGCCCAGGGCCTTTGCCTTGCTGCTCCCCCTCCCGACTTTGCCGGGACTTCTGTCGTGTGTCATGTTCAAGACAGCCTTCCTGTCCAGCTCTGCCCCCCTCCCCGCCCTCTCCGTCCTCATGCTGTCCCCTCCCACTACTGTCACCAGTTACCTGTGCGACGGTCTGCTCAGGGTCTCTCTCTGCCCCGGGACTGCACCCTCCAGGAGGCAGGAACGCGGCCCTTTCCCCTGCTGGCCTGTGAGCGAATGAACGCCCCAACACTGCAGCCCCAACATTCTGCGATTCTGGGGGGAATGGCTGCCCACAGGGGTCCTCGGGCCAGGAGGGGAGGCCCAGCAGGGTTTCCGATGGGAAGAACTGGATCTGGTTGAACTAAGGCAGCCTGTCCCTTCTCCGGCACGGGCACTTATTAAAGTCCTGGCTAAGCCCAGGCCTCTGACACATGGTCTCAGGAAACCCGCACACCCTGCTGGGCCCATTTCTCAGGCGGGAGCAGGGGCTCAGCTTGGCAACGGGTCCGGGCCGAGGGCCACCTGTTCCCAGCTCCACGTTCTTTCTGGCTCGGCCAGCCCAGCCCTGAGCCCGAAGCGTAAAGTTCTGCAGACTCTGGAGCCCACAGGCACATTGGGTTTCAGGACCGCATCTGGGCACAGCTCAAGCTGCTCTGGGTGACCCCACAGAGACCTGGGGGGAGTCCTCAGGCCGGAGACACCCCAGCTTCGAGACAAGAGCCCGTCATGTGCCTGCTCGCTGGGTCCCCTGGGCCGGGCCAAGGCCTGCAGCCCCTCCGCCCGGTGCTGACAGAGGACCAGGGTGGTCGGGGCTCTGCCCCTGGCGCCCGAGGTCAGAGAAGGCAGGCTCAGAGGAGAGTCACTCAACCACCTGCTAGACACACTGTGCGCTCCCTTCAGCCAACGGAGCCAGCCGGGCATTCACACAAAGGCGGGCGGGGCCGGAAGCTGAGGTTTCTTCCCGGGGAGGTGGGAGAGCCCATCCCCTCCCAGGTGGGAGGGCCTCCAGCCTCAGGGGCGGCTGCCATGCCCTCACCTGACAGCACAAATCAGGGACACAGAGCCGGGCAACTGCCCTCTGTCTGAGACTCCAGGTGAACACAGCCCGGGTAGGGGGAGAAGTCAGCACCCACTAGTTACAAGTGAGGAGCCAGGCGAGCTCGCCAGCCCAGCCACCAGGGGGCAGAGCCGAGACATGCTCCTAACCCCCAGGGGCTGAGCCTCCCAGCCTCCTGGGCCCACACCAGCCAGCATCCCTGCTCATGGCAGAAGGGCCCCTCGACCAACCCCCCAGCTGGGCACCTGGACAAGTCCCCTCACCACTCTGAGCCTCAACTTCCTTGTGTGTGAAATGGGCTGATGGGCGCCCGGGAGTGAGGGGGGGGGGCTGAAACGGCAGAAGGGCGGTATGCCTGTTAGAGAGAAGTCTGCTGAGAGCCAAGCCTGGAAAACCCGTCAGGCCCGCCACCCGCAGCTCGCGGTTGGGTTGCCAGCGTGAAGCAGCAGCCTCAGTGCACAGGGAGCCTGGGTGCACGGGGAGGCTGGGTGCACGGGGAGGCTGGGTGCACGGGGAGCCTGGGTGCACGGGGAGGCTGGGTGCACGGGGAGGCTGGGTGCACGGGGAGCCTGGGTGCACGGGGAGGCTGGGTGCACGGGGAGCCTGGGTGCACGGGGAGGCTGGGTGCACGGGGAGCCTGGGTGCACAGGGAGCCTGGGTGCACGGGGAGGCTGGGTGCACGGGGAGCCTGGGTGCACGGGGAGGCTGGGTGCACGGGGAGGCTGGGTGCACGGGGAGGCTGGGTGCACGGGGAGCCTGGGTGCACAGGGAGCCTGGGTGCACGGGGAGGCTGGGTGCACGGGGAGCCTGGGTGCACGGGGAGGCTGGGTGCACGGGGAGGCTGGGTGCACGGGGAGGCTGGGTGCATGGGGAGCCTGGGTGCACAGGGAGGCTGGGTGCACGGGGAGCCTGGGTGACAGGGAGCCTGGGTGCACAGGGAGGCTGGGTGCACAGGGAGGCTGGGTGCACGGGGAGGCTGGGTGCACGGGGAGGCTGGGTGCATGGGGAGCCTGGGTGCACAGGGAGGCTGGGTGCACGGGGAGCCTGGGTGACAGGGAGCCTGGGTGCACAGGGAGGCTGGGTGCACAGGGAGGCTGGGTGCACGGGGAGGCTGGGTGCACGGGGAGGCTGGGTGCACAGGGAGGCTGGGTGCATGGGGAGCCTGGGTGCACAGGGAGGCTGGGTGCACAGGGAGGCTGGGTGCACGGGGAGGCTGGGTGCACGGGGAGGCTGGGTGCACGGGGAGCCTCGGTGCACGGGGAGCCTCGGTGCACGGGGAGCCTGGGTGCACAGGGAGCCTGGGTGCACAGGGAGCCTGGGTGCACAGGGAGGCTGGGTGCACAGGGAGCCTGGGTGCACGGGGAGGCTGGGTGCACGGGGAGGCTGGGTGCACGGGGAGCCTGGGTGCACGGGGAGGCTGGGTGCACGGGGAGGCTGGGTGCACGGGGAGCCTGGGTGCACAGGGAGCCTGGGTGCACGGGGAGGCTGGGTGCACAGGGAGCCTGGGTGCACGGGGAGCCTGGGTGCACGGGGAGGCTGGGTGCACGGGGAGCCTGGGTGCACGGGGAGCCTGGGTGCACGGGGAGGCTGGGTGCACGGGGAGCCTGGGTGCACGGGGAGGCTGGGTGCACGGGGAGCCTGGGTGCACAGGGAGCCTCGGTGCACAGGGAGCCTGGGTGCACGGGGAGCCTGGGTGCACGGGGAGGCTGGGTGCACGGGGAGGCTGGGTGCGCGGGGAGGCTGGGTGACAGGGAGGCTGGGTGCATGGGGAGGCTGGGTGACAGGGAGGCTGGGCACACGGGGAGGCTGGGTGCACGGGGAGACTGGGTGACAGGGAGGCTGGGCGCACGGGGAGGCTGGGTGCACGGGGAGACTGGGTGACAGGGAGGCTGGGTGCACGGGGAGCCTGGGTGCACGGGGAGCCTGGGTGCACGGGGAGCCTGGGTGACAGGGAGCCTGGGTGCACAGGGAGCCTCAGTGCACAGGGAGCCTGGGTGCACAGGGAGGCTGGGTGCACGGGGAGCCTGGGTGCACGGGGAGCCAGAGAGGCGAGAGCGAGAGGGTAGCAGGGTCGGCGGCGGGAGAAGTGTGCCTGGGAAGGCGCTCAGCAGGCGGGTCTGATGGAGCTGGAGGAGGAATTTTTCTCTCACGTTTTGTTTCTCTGCAAAATGCTCGGGGTACCAACCCCTTCCTTCCCCTTGAGGTCCCCTCGCTCCCCAGGGAGGATGCGGAACAGAAACACGGCTCCGTTTGCTGGCCTGGACGGAGCCCAGACCTGCCCAAGGCCCCTGAGCACAGGCGTCCTCGCCCTGCTGGTGGCACTGCCGGGGCTGAGACCCGAGTGTGGAGAGGAGGACTGGGAGGGGGTGCCCTGGGCAAGGCCTCCCGGGAGTTTCAGCGGTCCCGGCATGACCTTCGGTCTGACCTTGGCCCTATTTACGCGGAGCCGTGACCCCCTCCATGCTCCCCACTGCCACCCAGACCAAGTGCCAGTCCTCAGCCTGGGGAACGCGTCTCCTCCACCGGCTTGGCTTTCTCCCTCCTCCCCCGCCCAGGCTCCGAACCTCCCACCTCAGAGCGGGTCTCCCTTTCCCAGTAAATGCCTGGTACTCCAGCCCCCCAGCCCCCCAGCCCCCCAGCCCCACCAGCCCCCAGCCCCCAGCCCCACCAGCCCCCCAGCCCCCCAGCCCCCCCGCCCCACCAGCCCCCCAGCCCCCCCGCCCCACCAGCCCCCAGCCCCCAGCCCCACCAGCCCCACCAGCCCCCCAGCCCCCCAGCCCCCCCCCGCCCAAGTGCTTCCTTATTGCTTTCAGATGGTTTGGAATCACTGCCTGGAGCCCCTGCGGGAACCTGGGAGTCGGGCTGAGATGGGAGCTGAGCTGGTCTCAGGGAAGGGCGGACATGGGGGCGGGGCTCAGGGCCCCTGGCTCAGTGCCCTGGCTCAGCCCCAGGGAATAGATGGGGGCAGGTGGGGCCTGGGCACCTCGTGGCTCCCTCTGGGCCTCAAGGTCCCCATCTTTTACAGGGCGGCCCCCAAGGTCAGCCGGTACCGATGCCGGCACAGTCCAGGGGGTGCTCCCACCCAGACACCGGGCCCAGTAGCCCCACGACAGGGCCGAAGAGGACAGCCCACCCTGGGCTGGAGTACGGAGGGAGCTGGAGGCCCTGGAGGCCTGGCCACTCGGGGAGGGACTCGCAGACACCTCCCGCAGCTGCCTGGGTGACAAGCGGGGCCTGCGGGCCAGCCGGGCTTGGTGTCAGATGAATGAGCAAGCGAGGGCGGGACGCAGGTACTAAATGAACCACCGCACGGGGCGGAGGCAGGGCTGCGAGGGGCAGCGTGGCGGTTAGGAACGGGCCTGCCCTCCTGGGAGATCTCGGGCACCTGTCCTCCCCTCTTGGAGCCTCAGTGTCCCCCTCTGTCATGCGGGGCTCCTGCGGGCGCCCAGCAGGGGTCTGGAGGTTCCAGGTGCCGGATTTAAGCCCTGAGGCCTCCGCCCCACACAGAGCCCCTGCCCCTCACGGAGCCCAGGGCCCAGCCTCGCCAGCCCCGGGAGCTCCTTAGGCCCAGCCTGCTGCTCCCGGACCCACTGAATCAGACCTGCATTTAACAAGGCCCTGGGCACCTACCAGCACCCGCGTCTACCACCACCCGCGTCTACCATCATCCGCGTCTACCGGCACCCGCACCTACCGGCACCCGCACCTACCAGCACCCGCACCTACCAGCACCCGCGTCTACCGGCACCTGCATCTCAATCTCAGGCTGTGGCCTCGGAACCGGGAGAGAACGGGCTCTGCTGTCCTGGGCCCCCAGTTGGGGCACTTGGTTCCACAGCCCCAGGACATGTCAGCACCTGGCTCCACGGGCCGCCCGCTCTCAGTGACCTGCCCAGCGCTGCACAGGGACTGCTGGCTCCGTGTCAAGGTGACACAAGCCCGGACACACTGGCCAAGCAGCTGTGAGCGGGATGGAGGCCAGAGGCCCCCCAGCTGCAGGACCCAGGGGACAGGCCAGGATGGGGCAGCGGCCATGAATGGGGCCCTTCACGAGGGTGTGCTGGCCCCACGCCAGCCCCTCCCTGTCCCGGGGCTGCCCTGACCTCCCACCTCCGCAGGCCGGCACTTCCTGCCCTCGACGCTGGACCTCGGAAGCTCAGCTGGCCTCTGACCAGGACCAGGGGACAGCCCGACAGCTCCCTCCTGCCCCAGGCTGGGGGGCCGGGGGGGGGGGGAACAAGAGAGTGAGCAGGGCTTCAGTGTCATCCCTGTGGGCCCCAGGCCCCACGCAGCCGCCAGCTGTCACTGCAGCGGTGCCTGTGGGGGAATGAGCGAGGCGGGGGCAGGCCGGGTGGTGGAGCAGGGAGGGTGGGGTCCCCACAGCCGAGGGGCCCTGGACCCCGGCTTCCTGCCCTGGACTCAGTTTCCTGCTCTGTGGAAGGGGGAGATGATCCTCCCCGGGGTTTGCTGGACTAGAGAGGCAGCACCCCTCAGAGCACAGGGACCTGGACGGGGGCCAGTCCTGGGGTCCGGCCAAGGACACAGAAGTCCTTGTTCTCACGCCTGAGGGGGAAGCGATGCTGGCCAGAGGGATGGGGCACAGGGGCACGGAGGCGGGGAGGCCGTGGGCACCGGCTCTGAAGCTGCGAGTGCCAGCCGAGCAGCCCGGGCATGGCTGTCCCTGCCTCCCGGGCACCCGACCCCATGTCCAAGGTCCTTTCCATGTGAGTCATTCACCTACATCCATGAGCGAGCCCGCGGGGCACAGCCTGGGGCCCTGGCAGAGCAGCGATGAACCAGACACAGGCCTCCCGGGTGAAGCGCCCGGCTGGTGAGGAGCTGGGCCGGCACCGACCCCAACGCGGAGACCCCGGGAGGGGGGTGGCGGGGGGGCAGGGCCAGGCGGCAGGAGGTGGCTCTGGCCTAGGCCTCTCAGGCACTTACATCCACCCGCGTTTCCTTGTGCGCGGACCTGCGTTTCCTGCTGTCTCCCCTGCCCACGTTCGCCACGTGGGCGCAGGGACTGCTGTGCTCACTGTGTCAGGACTGTCGGTACCAGCACTTTCTTACACGAACCGGGAGCTGGGTGAGGTGAGGCGAGGCAGACGGCACACGCGGCATGGGGTCCCGCCCCTCCATCCCATCCGCCCTGTCCCTTCCCGACCTGCCACAGGCAGGGGACAGCGACACGGGCCTGTCTCCAGGTGTTCAACCAGCACCACCAAGTAACAGGGCCCCCTCGGCCCCACACAGGCCCGTCTGCACGGCTGGGTTTGTGTTTCTGGCTCAGGGAGCCGTGTCCTCTAAACAAACCTCACAGGTGGCTCCTCCCAGCAGGTGACATCACCCCTCGGTGGAGGCGAGAGCCCAGCCCACTCCGCTCCGAGTCCATGGTTTCCAGGCTCCAGGCAAAAGTCCTCTCTTCTCTGGAACCCAGTGCCCTCCCCTCAAACCCGCCCCCCAGCTCTGGACGGCAGGGGGCACACGACCACCTGCAGGAGCACCGAGTGGCTCGAGGGCATGGGGCACCCAGGGGCGGTTTTCTTAAAACCTCCCGCAAGAAACGCTTTGGTTACTGCCGAGTTCTCGCCAGTGGGGTAGGAATCTACTTTTAAGTGATGCGCGTATTTCCCTATCTTTCTAGAAAGAGTGCACTGACCATCCCTCAGGGTCTGACACCCCAACTCAACCGTTTGTGAGAAACGGGAAAATAAAGGAGGCGGCGGCGTGGGTGAGGCGTTAGGGGGTGGAGGGGCCTGCGGCGAAGCTGGACGCTGACACGCCACAATCCGGTGTTACCAAAACTTCGATCTTCCTGGGGAAGCCAGGGTGCCAGATTTTTACGTGACGTTTCATGCTTTTTAAATGATGGGAAAGGCAGGAAGCCAGACAAGACGAGACGGGGCAGAGGGGCCAACTTAAGCACTAAAACCCAAACCCCACTCAACTGGTACCGAGGACTGAACCCTCCTCGAGCCGCCAGAGAGGAGAGGAGGACGCAGGCCGGTCTCCAGGGGTCAGAGCATGTCCCTCCAGCCTGCACACAATGCCTAGCAACCAGTCGAAAATGACAAGACACGTTTAGAAGACTATCCACAACCCACACGGTGAACAGAAAAGCCCAAACGGTGGCCCATCCACACGACGGCCCACTGCCGAGCCTTCAACACGAACAAGCGGCTGACGCTGCCACGCACGCGGGAGCCTAGAGTCACCGGCTGAGGGAGGGAAGCCGGACTCAAAGGCCACACTGCCGGGGTCCAACCCCAGCGGGTCCAGGGGTTCCCAAAGGCGTAGACGGAGTCGGCGAAGAAGGAATGACACGGAGACAGCGTTCAGTTGATCAGCAGCCTAGCCAGGATCTCTAGCCCGGATCTCCAGCCAAGTTCTGGTCTGGATCTCCAGAGAGGTTCTGCTTAGGATCTCCAGCCAGGTTCTGTAGCCAGGTTCTAATCAGGCTCTCCTGCCAATCTCCGCAGTCAGGTTCAGTCCAGGATCCCTTGCCATGCTCTCTCGCCAGGCTCCGCCTCCAGGCTCCCAGGCCAGTCCCTCTCCAGGATCCTCCGGCATGCTCTCTCCAGCGAAGTTCTTCTGTCTCTAGAGAACGTTCTGTGTAGGTTCTGTGCCTAGGCTCTGTCTCTCTTGGTCCTGTCTTCCAAGCCCTGTGTCCTAAGTTCTGTGTTCTAAATTCTGTCTCTTGCTGTCTTGTTACATCTGTATTTATACCAGTTGATTCAATCCTATCAATCTCTATTCCAAAGGTTAGGGCGTTTCTTATCTCCATTCCAGGGAGTAAAGATTATGTAGCTTAAGCATGATTGTTTGTAGTTAAAGTGATAAATTACCCGCCTGGCACTTAGTGAAGGGGTTTTATTCCCTCCCTAACTTCAGGGGAAAATCCCTACCTGGGGATTCAACCTTTCTCGGAGAGGTGACCTTGGTTAAAACACATAGTGCCAAGAAGGTGAGCAAACATATTAAGAACAGTATGCCATATATGCCAGGTCCCTTGAAACAGCAAGCATGGACCGGCTCCCGGCACCACACCACACGCTGTGGTCCGTCAGGCGGACGCTCCACGGCACTCGGGACGAGGCGGACCTATCGGGACACGCCCCGTCCGCCACGGTCAGGGCTGCCATGGAGAAGTGACCACAAAGGACACCGGGAAGGTGGGTGGGGACGGAACTGCTCTAGGTCTGGGTGGCGGTGGTGGCGACGGGGCCACACAAGTTTGTCAGAAGTCAGGGTGCTGCACACGTCCAGGGTGCCTTGCACAGGGGGTACGTCCCGCCTCAGTGACCCGGCGGGAAGGTCGGGCGGGGGGCTCCGTGGCAGGAGCTTACTACCTGCGCCCGAGGAGCAAGCACCAGGCACGTCTGCAGCAAACGGCGGCCACTCGGCGCAGCGTCCCGGTCACGGCGGCTGCGTGCACGGAGGTGGGCCGAGGGCTGCGCCGGAGCGGAACATCCCGGAGGAACGGAAGGACCTGTGGTTCGGGAGGAAGGTTCCTCTGCCGGGAGCAGTGTCTCTGGGGCTCGGCAGAGGTTCCCTCCCGCTCACAGCCCCTCGATCTGAGGGCACAGGTGACAGCCCATCGTCAGCCTCTGGCCGGTGTCCGCGCCCAGGGGCCCGTCCCCCAGCGCCACACACTCCAGGCCCACAGCCCCAGACCCAGCGCGAGGCCCGCAGAGCACAGTGCTGTCCGTCCTCCGCTGAGGACCCAGGTCCCGTGTGAGGAGGCAGGCCACAGGAGCAGCGACAGGGGTTCAGGGCCCGCCCCGTTAGCGAAAGCTTTCCGCGTCACGGGGAGCCGCCTGCCTTCCCTTTGGGGATGTTTCCAGGTTGGAATGATAGAAAGCACAGAGGCGCCGTTTTTTCTCTCGGTTCAATGCCAGGGAGAGCCAGCCCTCTGTGCCCGGCAGGGCCACAGGGACCAAAAGCCAATTTCTACAGCCAAAGAGGTGAGTCCTCAGTTCCGCACCCTCTCCACATTAAGCATCCTCTTTTTTAAATGAATACCTCAAAGTTTCTTTAATCTGGCACTGCTCCCACACACCTCAGCCAAACCACGTTGCCATGACAACCCGTCTCCGTACTTCTCCATCCTGACCGCTGATTCCTCTGCCCCCCAGGCCCCCTCTCACTCCCTCCCGACAGTCGCTGTCACGGTGACTCCGCCTCACCAGCCCGTTTCTCCTGGTTTTTCCACTCAGCCCAGCCGCACCCCTGCCCCAAGCAGCACTGACAGCGTCCTTTTCTGTTCTGACCCGTCCGAGGAAGCAGGGGGGCTTGTGGGACAAGGTCTACAGCGGTGCAGTGTCCCGGTCCTTCCGGTCAATCGCGGCTCGCTCGCTGCCTCGCCCAGAGCAGCTCCTGTCCCCTGAGCTCCCCTCGGGGTGAGGCCCTGCACAGGCGCCCCATTCTCCCTGCGTGCCGCAGGTGTGCCGCACCTGGTCTACGCTCAGGTGCACAAATGCTTAGTTACAGCTGCCTACAGTTCTCTGTACGGTCACGGGCTGTGCAGGCTGGCAGCCAGGTGTGCAGGAGGCTGTGCCACGCAGCCCAGCTGTGCGGGAGGCTGTACCACGCAGGCCAGGTGTGCGGGAGGCTGTGCCACGCAGGCCAGGTGTGCGGGAGGCTGTGCCACGCAGGCCAGCTGTGCGGGAGGCTGTACCATGCAGGCCAGGTGTGCGGGAGGCTGTGCCACGCGGCCCAGCTGTGCGGGAGGCTGTGCCACGCGGCCCAGGGGTGCGGGAGGCTGTGCCACGCAGGCCAGCTGTGCGGGAGGCTGTACCACGCAGGCCAGGTGTGCGGGAGGCTGTGCCACGCAGGCCAGGTGTGCGGGAGGCTGTGCCACGCAGGCCAGCTGTGCGGGAGGCTGTACCACGCAGGCCAGGTGTGCGGGAGGCTGTGCCACGCAGGCCAGCTGTGCGGGAGGCTGTACCATGCAGGCCAGCTGTGCGGGAGGCTGTGCCACGCGGCCCAGCTGTGCGGGAGGCTGTGCCACGCGGCCCAGGGGTGCGGGAGGCTGTGCCACGCGGCCCAGGTGTGCGGGAGGCTGTGCCACGCGGCCCAGCTGTGCGGGAGGCTGACCATCTAGGTTTGTGTCACTCTGTGAGGTTCGCAGGATGACGAAATCGCCCAGAGACGCGTTTCTCAGGACAGATCCCCGTTGTTAAGCAACACATGACTGTAGACACTTACTGGTGACTTATCTGGTGGCCGCCCGCCTCCCCCCTAACACCAGCTCCTGGAGGGCAGAGGGTTCTGGTGCCGCGCTGCTGTGCCCAGAGCCTAGCCGTCTGGCCATCGCAGGCGCTCCACCCACACTTGCTGAACGCATGGCTGGTCCCCAACTCTCTGGATTCACTGGGCGTTTGTGCTGAACTGGGCTCGGAGCTTTGTACACAAAAAAATTCCAGGGGACTGAAGCCCGGGCCCTAAACGCCGCAGGCCTGGGAGGAACCGGGTTAATTTCCGTTGAGAGCGGAGGCAGGAGAGAAGCCACGGGGCAGCGCCAGGCACGCTGGACGGCCGTGCCCTTTCACCTGAGCTCAGCACACCGGCCGTCATGAGCCCAGACAGCCGGGCCGTGTGCAGCCCTGCGTGTCCGCACACTTGGAGGTAAGGACCCAGGCCTGACTGAGGCCAATTCTTCAAGAGCAATTCTAGGCACTGTCCTAGGCCTTTTGTTTATGGCCACGTGTTTACCCCAGACCCTCTGTGCCTGGGGTTGGGCTGCCGGCAGCGAGTGGGCTCGGCTGGGCTGGCGGGCAGGTGCGGCACACACAGGTGCCAGATAACACTCCCCACCCGCACCGGCCCCTCCACCCAGAGGTGTCTGAGACCAGCTGTGAGTCAGGGTGTGTGCATCCACCTGGGTCCCTGACAGGTGACCAGACACACTGTCCTTAAGGCCAGAGGGCTTCCAGGGGCAGCTGCACAGAGCGGCCACCTGCCACGTCCACGCTCAGAACCAGGTGTCAACTGGCAGATGTCAGAGGGGCGGTGGGTGGGTGGACGGGATGAAAGACGGTGAAGAGAACAGCCAGAGAACATATATGCAAAGGCCGTGGACACAGACCACATGTGGTGAGGGCCGGAGGGAGGGGAAGGCGGGGGCTGGGGGGAGGGGGGAGGGGGAGAGTGGGGACATCTGTAATAATGTCAACAATAAAAAATAAACAGGCGTGGAGCCCTTCTCCTCACCCCGTTCTCATCACACCCCTGGGCACTCGCTCAGCACGGACTGGTCCCGGGCCCCGCCGGGTTCCCAGGTGTCCGCAGACTCGCTGAATCCGCTGACCATGGAGGCTGGGCAGCGGCAGTCCCCGCCTGCGAGAGCCCTTCTCACCTGCACGCCCGCCCCCGGGAGCCCGGAGAGGATTCGGAAAACCCACATGTCACCGCCTCCCGCTGGTTCGAGACAGAGGGGAAGCTCAGGCACCCGAGGGCCCAGCCCTCCGCCCTGGAAGCAACCCCACAGTGTGCGGGGGAGACAGACCCCAAGAGGCACCCCACGCTCCCCGGGGCTGCAACGCCGGAGGCAGGGGCAGCCAGGCTGCGGGGAGGGCAGGGACGGAGCGGGGCCTGCACGGAGACGGTGAGCCTCTTTCCATGTGTTCCCGGCCTCCGTAGGTCCGTCCTCTTCGGAGAAGTGTCTGTTCAGGACCTTTGCCATTTTTTTTTATTGGATTGTCGCCTCTCCATGCACCCATCACCCCGGCCGGCTGCTGGTCTCTGACCTCTCACCTGCCCCACCAACCTGGACCTCCGCTATGCTTGAGTCACCACAAATTCACCTGACAAATCACCCCAGTGTGATGGTGTGAGGAGGTGCAGCCCCAAAGGAGAGGCGTGTGGACCCGTCGCTGGGATAGGGGGACAGGACCCAGCCCTGTGGCGGGCCCAGGACGCCCTGCAGAGACAGCAAGGCGGGAGCTGAGGCCGGGAAGACCTGCTGGGTTTGCTGGACAGAGGAGGGAGAGAAGGCCGGCCAGGCTGAGGGAACAGCGTCAAGGCAGGCGTGTGGGAATGGCCGAGGGAACCTGGTGCCTGGGAGGGGCTGGGGGAGACGCCGTAGACAGGATAGGACTCATCCCACAGCCCCGGGAGCAGAGCAACTGGTGGACCTGTCATCGGAAACCTTTCCAGGACCGTGTGACTGTCAAGGGACACCAGAGGCAGCAGAGCCCGTGACGGGGACACACAAAACTCAGAAAAGAGTGTCTGGGAAGGAGCCCAAGTCCAGGCCAGTGTCTGCTGCCCTCGCAGGACCCCGGCCTGCGCCAAAGGGGTCTTTTCATCTGTCTCCAAGGCTCAGCCCCCTCCTCCTTCCTCCTCGTCCTCACCCAGTCGTCCCTCCGCCTGGGACACCCTCTCCCCAACCCCCACCCCAGGTGCACCCCAGCATCTCCGCTCCTCCTCCTCATGCCTGGGCTCCTCTTATCCACGAAAGCAGGCAGCCTGGCATGCCCTGCCACCTCCTGGGCCTCCTCCCCCTGCCGGGAAGGAGCCGGAGGGGCTGTGTCTTCGCTGCCCTTATGTTCCCGCAGACGGTGGCACAGAGCACTGATCTGAATCCGTCATCTTGACGCCCCCACCATCTCCCACATGGCAGCGCTCAGTCAGTGCATCGGAGGTGAATCCATCATCAAAGGGGCTCCTTGGCATCAGTGACATTGACCATCCTGCCCTCCCTCCCGCAGTTGGGGCCCTGCGCACAGTAGGGATGCACAAATGAAGGGTGGCCTGGCCACCGCAGCAGCCTGGGAAGCGGTGCTGGCCCCTCACGCCCGGGGGGCTGTGCTGGGGGTCCAGTGCTCGCTGCCTCTGGCTCAGCCCCGAGGCCCGCAGATCCACGGGGCCATCGCCGGCCCTGGATGGTGCCCGGTACACAGAACACACCTCCCGCTGCAGGACAAGGCCCGGTCAGCAGAGCAGCCGGCTCAGCGGCCTGGGCTTCCGCCCGGACTGCGGCCCAGCCGAGAGGGGTGCGACCTGGCCCCGACGCGCCCCAGGTGGCCAGCAGAGTGCCTGGCGCACAGGAGGATGTCTGCTCAGCGGGACCATCCTCACCCCCACGAACTCAGGAAAGCCCTGGGGAGGCCCCCCAGTGCCGCTGCAGGCCGACTCCATGCTTGTCCGAGTGAGGCCATTGGATTCTTACAACTTCCGCACGGAGTTGAAAGGATCCCAGTCTTAGCGGCAGAAAGCACCTGCGCAGGGACACGCGGCCAGGAGTGGCTGCTGCGCGCCTGGCTCCGGGCTGCCCTGGTTTCCTGGGGCCGCTCTGTTCTGGAAGCCAGAGTCCAAAATCATGGTGCCCGCAGGGCCGTGCTCCCTCTGAAGGCGCCAGGGAGGGTCCTCCGGCCTCTCCCAGCGCCTGGTGGCCGCACGCCGTCCTTGGCTTGCGGCCACATCATTCTGGTCTCTGCCTCCGTCTTCACATGGCCTCTCCCTGCATCTGTGTCCAAATCCCCCTCCGCCATGAGAACAGCAGGCACTGCACTGGGCCCGGCTCCAGCACCACCTCCTCTCAACCAATCCCACCTGCAGGCCCGACTTCTAAGTAAATCCAGTCACAGGCTCTGGGTGGGCACGAATTTTGGGGGACACCGTCTGCCCCCGTTCAGGCCAACCCCAAACCCCATGGTGCTCTTCCCACACATACGGCTTCCCTGGACAGACACTGTCATCCAGCTGCCAGCACAGCCGGCGGACACACACCGCCTGGTGCGTTCTGGACGCTCGTGTGGAAACAGAGGCGGCCGACGGCGGTGAGCTCATCCCCTCCTGCCCGCTCCCCGCAAAGACTTCCCGTCCGTCCCGCCAGAGCTCAGAGCTCCAGGCCTCCTTCCAGGTCACGTGGAATCACGGAGCGCGGCCTCTATGTCCACGGGGTCCCTGCGCATCTGGAAATTTCCAGGACGTCTGGAGGGGAGGCCCCTGGCGGAGGCGGGAGCTGCTCACACATCCATCACTGGCGATGGCTGAGCCGCACCTGGAGCCAGCCTGCTGGCTGGGAGCGCGGGGGAGCCACCCGTAGCCTCTGGCTGACCTTCCGCAGCCCTGCAGACAGGAAGGTTCCGTCTCCCACCGGGCTGAGGCTGGGGGGTGGGGGAGCAGTGGGGGGCTCAGGGCCCGGTCCCACGGGCACAGCTCCATTAACTCTGCCTGTGAGGACTGCAGGCAGATGCCGTGGAGCGGGAAGCCCCAGCCAAGCCCCAGTGACGGATGGGGACCATCTCTGCGTAACCCGGCTCCGCACACCCTGCCTCACAGCGCCGCCAGGAGGACGAGCCCCGGCCACGGGGACCACGGAAGAAAGCCCGGGTCTCGCTAACCCCTGGGGCAGGTACAGAGCAGAGACCCTGAGGCAGGGGGAGGAGAGGGGGGACAGCAGGACAAGACAGAACAGAGGGGCCGAGAGCGGCGCGGGGGGCACTGAGGGGTCGTGCTTCCCAGCCCGGGGGAAACGCACAGGCACCCCAGGTCGAGGGGGCCCGAGTCAGCAGGCCGGCGCGGGAACTTCTCGCGGCCGGAGCCCGAGCGCGAGGACAAAGGCACCCGCATCCAAGAGAACCGACCCCGCATTTCACCAAAGGTAAAGCCGCCTGCTCTCCAAAGACACGGCAGGGAAGGAAAGAACGGCCACCGACGGAGACGGCATGCCGACCGCGTCCTCGTTCCCTGCTCTGTGGGGACCCCGGCCCCGCAGCCCAGGCACCGGCAGCTGGCCTCGCCCAACGTGAGCAACAGACGAGAGAGACCACCGACCGTCCATCCGCAGGCAAGCGCCCCAACACCCTGCTGTGCGTCCCGCAGCGGGTGCGAGGGACAGACCGCCGACGGCCGCACGTGGCCCTACAGGCTCACTCAGCCCCTCTCGGGCTCAGTTTCCTCCTCTCCACAATGTAGGTGACAACAGTTCCCGCCGCCATGAGTTGTCTAGGTTAAAGGTCAGAGGCCGGCCAGGTGTGCCCGCAGAGCTGTCAGCACTTCCTGCTAAGACCCCTCCGCCCTCCCACCTCCTGCCCTCGTCCCTCGAATGCCTTTCTCCGCAGCCCTAAGTCCCCCACACCCAGTCCTCCCTAAGCCCTTTCTGAGAAGCCTTCCCTGGTTCGGAGAGTGGAAAACCCATTCGTCTTGGATTCAAATCCCACCGTTTCTTAACATGGCGCAGAGAACCTGCCCGGAGCCCGCAGTCACGGGGAGGGCAGTGCTCAGGGGGTAAGCGCCCACCGCGGCCAGCGACGCAGCCCCCCTCCCCGGACTGAGCCACACAAAGGCCGGGCGGGTGCTCTGCCTCCCCGAGACCCAGCCCAGAGCACAGGGGAGAGGAGACGCGTCGGAACACTGCGTGAGCGAACTTCAATCCCCACTGCTCTGCAGCCAGTGCCGAGGAAGCGGAGAGGGCACTACCTCCGAGCATCCAGCGCCAGCCTCGCCACCGCCCGCGTGGAGGGCTCTGCGTGGAGGGCTCCGCGTGGGCTCTCCGCGTGGGCTCCATTCAAACGCTGCGGAAAGAGGCCGCCCTCTGAAGGCATCGCAGGAGGAAGAGGCGGCCTTCAGCTGCCAGGAGGTTCAAAGCCCCACATGGTCCTCAGATGCAGAGAAAGGGCTCTGAATCCCAGTCCCCGTTGCTAGGAAACAAGCCCAGAAGTCAGAGCCCTAAAGGCATCCATCACCCCAGTGCCTCCAATTAGCTGGGCCCAGGGAGTCACCTGGCCCCCTGGGCGGGGGCGGAGGGCGCAGTCCAAGGGCGGCACGGCCACGCACTGGTGCCCACGCAGGGCTCCAGGCCGCGATCGGCCGTCAGCGGCCCCCGGGCTGGCAGGGCGCTGACCTGGACTCCCACCATCCAGCGTGCAGTCCGGGTGGGGTGGGGTGGGGCGCAGAGGGAGGGGGTACCACCCCACCCGGGGGCACCCGGGCTCCAGGAAAGCTCACAACGAGGGAGCCCCCAGGTGCGTCTGAGGGCGAAGGAGGAGGAAACAATGAGGGTGAACAAAGCCCAGACTCAGGCCTGGGGGAAGGAGGCCTTGGCGTTGCAGGGGTGTGTGTGTGTGTGTGTGTGTGTGTGTGTGTGATGTGTGTGTGTGTGCGTGTGTGATGTGTGGTGTGTGTGTGATGTGTGTGATGTGTGTGATGTGTGTGATGTGTGTAGTGTATGTGTGTGTGATGTGTGTAGTGTGCGTGATGTGTGTAGTGTATGTATGTGTGATGTGTGTGTGTGCTGTGTGTGTAGTGTATGTTGTGTGTGTTGTGTGTGTGATGTGTGTGTGATGTGTGTGTGATGTGTGTAATGTGTGTAGTGTATGTGTGTGATGTGTGTAGTGTATGTATGTGTGATGTGTGTGTGTGTAGTGTATGTATGTGTGATGTGTGTGGTGTATGTGTGTGTGATGTGTGTAGTGTATGTGTGTGCGATGTGTGTAGTGTATGTATGTGTGATGTGTGTGTAGTGTATGTATGTGTGATGTGTGTAGTGTATGTTGTGCGTGTGATGTGTGTGTGATGTGTGTGTAGTGTATGTGTGTGTGATGTGTGTGATGTGTGTAGTGTGTGTGTATGATGTGTGTAGTGTATGTATGTGTGATGTGTGTGTAGTGTATGTTGTGTGTGTGATGTGTGTGGTGTGTGATGTGTGTGCGATGTGTGTGTAGTGTATGTTGTGCGTGTGATGTGTGATGTGTGTGTAATGTGTGTCTGATGTGGGGTGGGGGCACAGAGCTACTCTGGGAGGCTGGGAAGGGAGAGGGAAGAGCAGAGAGAGGAGGGAGCGGGCGGGGGGGGGGCAGGAGGCACTGGGAAGGGACCAGCTGGGGTGGGAGTGGGCCCCGTAGGAGCAGAGATACCTCTGGCCCTCGCTGGTCGTGTAACCCCAGCTGCTTCACCCGAGAGTCACCAACCAGCCAAGCTCCGGTAACAGGCCAGACTCACTGCTCCTGGCACCCGAGGGGCCCGCTCGGCGCACAGGGGAGCAAGGGCAGCACCGAGCACGCGGGACAGAGAGCCAGGTCCCAGGAGAGCCTGGTGCAGAGGCAGGGCCCGGGGGGGGGGGGGTCCCACCAGCAGGAGCCCAACCAGGCATTTGCTCCCTCCCAGGCGGGAACTCTGAGCCCAGTGAGGAGGTTTGGACAGGAAGCCTGCAGGGCCAGCGGCACCGGGTGGGAGTGGGCGGGAGAGGCCAGAGGGGAGGCTCCCCGACACCGTGGAGCAGGGCCCTGCCCTGACTGCACAGCTGCATGAACAGGACGGGGGAGCCACGACGGCTGTGAACAAAGACAGAAGTCCACACCCCACAGCACACATACACGTGTGCCCCTGCACAGGCACATGAATACATGTGCGCGCACATGCACAGATACACGAGTGTGCACACACCCACACACATATGCACATGCATGCATACACACATGCACACGCCCACACCCACTGCCCTGCAGCCAGGAGAGCTGCTCCCCGCCCCCAGGCTTACAGAACAGCTGTCAGCACCCTTGGCCTTCCCTCCCAGGGAGCAGTGCCCAGCTCAGCGGAGGGAGCAGCGGCCGAGGCCCCCGAGGCTGTGGCTCCTCACCCGCAGCGAGAGGGCGCTGCCCGCCGGGTCCGCCGGGAGCTGCCTGAGGGCGCCTGGGAGTGGTGCCCACCGAAGGGCTGTTTTTCTTCCTTTCTGGATGAATTCGTTACGGAGAGAACTCCCAGGCAGCCCGGAAGTGAAGGAGGGGAGAGTCATGCATGGAATCTTCCGGAATCCCATCCCCGGCGGGACCTTTGAGTGCGCTTCCGGGCACAGCGCTGTCTTTGTCTGGCTCCGAGGGCGCTGGGTGGGGAGGGGAAGGAAGGGGAGGGCGGGAGGGTCTGCAGGGCTGACCTGACCTCGGATTCAGCCGCCTCTGCCCTTCCTGGGGGACCTCTGGCCAGGCCCCGCGTCCTTCCTCAGCCTCAGTCTCCCCAAAACACACAGGCGACCCCCCCCCCAAGCACAGGACTGTCTCGGGAGCCCATGAACTGGACAGGGTGACCTCCAGACGCTCCCAGGCACCACAACAGGCGGGGGGCGGGGGGGCTCTGGGGGGACCGGCTGCTCAGACCCTCCTTTGTCAAGAAATGAACTGTAGGTCCGGGCTCAGGGAGGTCCCCAGCCCAGCCCCCCCATCTTAGGGGCCCCTCCACACGCCTGCCCACCGTCCCCGCGGCCGGAGAAGCCGTCCCTTTGGCTCGCTGCCCCGCCCCCCCGCAGCTCCTCACGGTGCCCTGAACAGAGATCTGGCGGCAGGAACAGTCCGGCTGGCCCCGGGCCAGCACGGAGCACGGCTGACCCCTTCCCAGGACGCGCTGTGGAAACTGAGGGCCACCCCCGTGCGCCCCTGCCCTGGACCCCCCGCCCCCCAACCCCCATAGCCCTCCATTCTGACCCGCTCCTCCCCAACCATGTCCCCCTCCTGGAACGCACCGTCACCCTGTCCCTGCTCCCTCGACTGCACAGGACCCAGCCACCCTGGTCCTCCCCGCGCTCCGTCCCCTGCTTCCGGCACGCTCCCCCTCGGAGCCCCACGGCGGGTGCAGAAGCCAGAACTGCAGCCTCATTCGAGAGGCCTCCCTCCCGCTCCGCCCCGAACACCCAGCCAGCCTCCCTGGCATCCTCCTCCACCCCCGGCGCCCACGGCCCTGGGCACACAGCCCTGGCCCGGCCCCCGGAGGCACTGTGCCCCAGCTCGCACCGGGGCCCCTGCTCCCTGCCCGCACGCCGTCAGCTTCCCCCTCCCCCATCTCTGCCCCCCACAAGGATCGAGACCCTCCCCGCTGCCCCAGGGACCTTCCTGAAGGACAAATCAGACCAGGCGCGTCCCCCTTAACTTCCTCCCAGGCCCCCCGCCACCCCAGGAGCAGTCTCCCGGGCGGCATCAGCCTGCTGGGCCCAGAGCACCACACACCTGTCTGCTCCCCGTCCTGGAAGCCAAGGTCAGGGGTGGGCGGGGCCGGCTCCTCTGAGTCCTCTCTCCCTGGCGCGTGGACATGTGCCTCCTCCCCGCATCCTCACGTGTGCGTGTCTGTGTCCTAACCTCTTCCTATAAGGACACCAGTCAGACCGGGTCAGCGGCACCCCAGAGACCTCATTCCAGCTACGTCTCCTCTTTAGAGACCCGTCTCAGGAGGCCCCGCCCAGGACAGCGAGACCCTCCAAGGAGGTCGCTTTCTGAGGTGCTGGGGGGTAGGGTTTGAACACAGAAAGGTGGGGAGACGGCTCCGCCATCACAGCCCACAGAGCCTGTCCTCCCTCCGCGCTCTTGTCCGGCGGCCGAGCTCCCTGCTGGTCCCTGAGCCCCAGTCCGTTCCCACCCGGAATCAGAAGTTCGGGCTAGTGGGGGCTCTGGGGAGGGGGAGCAGGAGCCATCCACCTGCTGAGGCCCTGAGGGGGTGGGGTGGTGCCTGCCCCCGGCTCCGGCCACCGCGGCTGTGATACCCAGACTTCCGAGCATTAAACCTCAGCTCCCAACAGCGTTTGTGGGAGGCACTGAGCCCACCCTGAGCACCGAAATGAACTCTTCCTTCAAAGAGTCTCATTTGAGCCCGGCCAGCGTGGCTCAGTGGATAGAGCATCGGCCTGCGGACTGGAGGGTCCCAGGTTCGATTCTGGTCAAGGGCACGTACCTCGGTTGCAGGCTCCTCCCTGGCCCGGGCCCTGGTTGGGGCGCATGCAGTAGGCAACCTATCGGTGTGTCTTTCCCTCTCTCTTCCACTCTCTCTAAAATCAATGGGAAAATATCCTCTGGTGAAGATTAAAAAAAAAAAGTCCCCTTCGACTGGACAAAGAAGAGATGGTGCGTGCGTGCAGGGGAATAGACTCCGCCACGGGAAGGAACCTGGCTGTGTGTGGCCCCAGGCGTGGCCCTCGCGGCCACCGTGCAGTCAGAGAAAGACATATGCCACGTGATCCCACTTACATGTGGAACCTACACAACAAAATAAACCAACAGACCAAACAGAAACAGGCTCAGAGGTACAGAGAGCTGATGGCTGCGGCGGGAGGGTTGGCCGGCCGCTTGGAGAAGGTGAAGGGACTGAGAAGCACAGGTGGGTCGTTCCGGAGCCGTCGCGGGGGCGGGGAGCACAGTCGATAATATTGCAGAAACTGTGCACGTGGCCACACATGGGAGGACCCCTTTGTAAGTCCCCTGAGTGTCGACCGACTGTGCGCACACCTGAAACTAATCTAATATTGAATGTCAACTGTAATTGGAAAAAAAATGTAATTAAAAATAAATACAATGTTCCAGCAAATTTTCTACAGCCGCCTTAAACCCGGCGGCAAGCGGCTGAGTCCCCAGCTCAGACGTGAGGATGCTGGGGATTCCCACGGGCCCGGCCAGGACCAGGGAGGCGGCAGCCAGGACGCAGCAAAGAAAGCAACGGCCGCTTTCTCCTCGGAAGGCAGGGGACTGGGGGAGCAGGAGAGAAAAGATGTCACTCGGGAGGTCCGTTCCTGTCTCCTTGAGGCCCAAAAAGCTGTGGCCTCAGTCTTCATGGCGCTGGTGACGCCTCGTGGATGGGGCCTGGCCCGCCCCTCGGGAACTCACCTCCAAACCCGCCTGCTCCTCTAGGAAAGGCCCTCAGGGGGCACTCATTTGGGAAAATCAAATTAGATTCGCTTTTGATTAGCCTGTCTGAGCCCTGCTTTGCGCATGCGGAGGAGGGACCCACCCAGCGTGCTGGCCGCACTCACCTTCCACCACAAACACGGCGCCCAGGCCCCAGGACCAGGGGGTCTGGAGAAAGCAGCTGGGCTGGGCTCCCCCTTCCTCGGGGCGCACACCCCTAAGCCATGAACGCATGATTGAGGACGCTCTGAATGCTCATCAGATGACAGTCTTACCAGCTGTACCGGTTAATAATGGCAGATTTTGTAATCAAAGAAAACACGATAATTTCAAGAGAAACATCAAAGGTGCTCTATTCAAAGTCATGTCCATCGCTAGCTACACATTTCCCCATCTTTCAGGTAATCTGTGGGTACCGTCCCAATAGAACTTTCCTTGTTTTGAGGCAAGCCATTCAGAGACCCAGTTCCACTTCTTCGTACGTGTTGAAGTGCTGCTCAGCAAGTGCGTGTGCCATCGATCGGAACAAGCGGTAATCTGAAGGCGCAAGGTCTGGTGAACACGGCGGGTGGGTTCATACTTCCCAGGCAAGATCTTTTCACGTGTCTTTAACTGGTTTTGAAGTGTGTGATGGTGCATCATCATGAAGCAAAATTCCTTTGCCGTGTCTTCTGGCCCATTCTGGTCGTTTCACGATCAAAGCGTGGCTCAAATTGATCATTTGTTGTCGGTAGCAATCAGTATTAACGGTTTCACCTGGTTTTAGAAGCTCATACTACACCACACCTTCCTGATCCCACCAAACGCAGAGCATTGTCTTCTTTCCCAAGCGATTTGGCCTTGCAGTCGATGTTGACGGTTGACCTGGATCAACCCATGATTTTGTGCGTTTGGGATTCTCAAAATAAATCCACTTTTCATCGCCAGTCACAATTCGATGCAAAAAAGACTTTCGTGCCATTGAAGCAACATTTTACTGATGACTTTTCAGTTTTCCATTTGTCTTTCGTTCAATTGATGTGGCACCCATTTTCCTTCTTTTAAAATCTTTCCCATTGCTTGTAAGTGATCGGAAATTGTTTGCTGAGCAACGTTTCATCTTTCTGCAAGTTGTCTTTGAGTCTGACCTGCATCTTCATCCAGTAATGCTTGTAGTTGTTGGTCTTGAAACTTTTTGGTTGACCTGGACGTTCTTTGTCTTTCTCGTCGAAATCATCACTTTTAAAGCGTTTAAACCAGCGATCACAAGTATCTTGAGATGGAGCATGTTCACCATAAGCTTCCCGAAGTATACGATCACTTTCAGCAGCACTTTTCTTCAAAATAAAGTAATGAATTAAAACTTCCCGCAAATGCTCTTTTTTGGCATGAAATTCGACATTTTTAAGCGTAAAAATATCTCTGATGTTAACACCTTCAGAAAATTTGACATATGAAGTTTTGAAGCTTGCTGTCAATACCACAAAATAGCACACGTATCAAACCGCATATATATCAACATATGTGTAACTCTAGTGAAAAAAATCCGCACTATTAACTGGTACACCTGGTATGTTTATTAACACCATAAAACTGCTACTCAACACCCTTAGTATCATTATAGACAGATACAGGCATTTCTGGGCACTCACACACACCACGCATACACACACACACACAACACCATGCATACTGAGAACCTACTGTGTGCCAAACACTGCTCCGGAAGCTGGGGACACAACAGTGAACAAAATGGACAAAGGAGCTGACATGTGCTGGAGACAGACAGTAAACAAGTCAACAGGCAAACACACATTGTATCCGACGGCGGTGAGTGTTGTGGAGAAAACCAAACCAAGCAGGGGCACAGCGCGTGCCAGGAGGTAGGGAGGCCTCGCTGGGAAGGGCGACGGGGTGTGCCTGCAGGAAGGGGGCAGAACCGGGCCGACGTCTGGCTGCAGGAAGGGGCCTGGGCGGACAGAATGGCAGTGCGAAGGCCCAAGGCAGCAGCGTGCTCAGCGAGGAGGGGGTGCGCTGGAGCGCTGGAACGGGAGCTGAGGCGGCAGAGGGGGCAGTGCGGCCCTCGAGGCTTTCTGGGTGACACGGAAGCCACGGCAAAGAGTCGCTACGTGTCTTTTCTCCAGCGACACCCAGATCTCTGAGGACAGCGGCCACGGCCTCCGTCTGCATCCGGCACCCTCGCGAGGCTGCCCTGACGTGCGGATACGAGGTGCTGCCCGCAACGGGGCCACGCAGCAAGGCCAGAGGCGAGAAATCATGACGGAAACAGAACACCACACCACCAAGTGCTCGCACGTCAGGCAGGCGTGGGTGCTTGGCCTGGTTTGAAGGGAGGGGGAAGTTGTTCCCCACGGCCCTGTGACATTCCCGGCCAGACGGTCTCGGGGGAGGGACGCCGTGGGGAGCCCTGACGTCCACACGCAGGGCCCGAGCTGAGGGGGAGCATGCGGGACTTCCCACAAGGACAGGCAGCAGGAGCTGCTGGGTCCGAGCCCTGGCTGCCCTCGCCGGGCACGTCCACCCGATCTCTGATTCCCCGACAGCCCCGCCCGCCATCCACTCAGACACAGGGGCCCCATCTCCGGGGCCCCCAGCTGCTGGGGGAGACGCCACCCTCCGCCGGCCGCCCCCTTTGTCTGCAAGGCACCCCCATTCATCCCTGCAAACCAGTGGGAAGTGAGTCCCCCCCGCCCCCCGCCAATCCCTCCAGCTCTCTTGTCTACTCGCCGCCCCCCACCACCAATTTGGGGCTTTATGTGCTGAGCTGGGGCGGGGGACCCAGGAGGGGGCCAGGGCCACGGTGGCCCTTTTGTGAGCACCGCCCCCCACACCCGCCCGCGAATGCCCTGCTGATCCTGCGGGTGCACAACTCCGCAGGCCGGGTCTCATTTAACCATCTTCCCAGGCCCGTCCCAGAGGAGACAAACCCGCGTGTGAAGGTGCTGGATACAGGCGGGGGCCCGCTCGGGCGGGGACACGGCCGGGCCCAGGCGTCTCCAGCTCACAGCGTTTGCTCCGGCCTCGGCCTCGGCCAATGAAGACAGGCTCCCGGCTCCCTGTCACCCCTCCTCCTCGCCCGCCCGTGACGCCCGCAGCCATGGGGCCGCTGAAGCTGGGACCGGACTGGAGGCCCTCTCCACCACCAGAGTGGGAGTGGCCTGCGACCTCGGGGACTGCCAGCGGCTGAGAAGCCCGCCGCCCCTGCCCCCCGGAGCCCAGCGCCCACACCGCAGGGCGTCCTGCCAGGGTGCTGACCCCGGTCCGGTCTCCGACCTCAGGGAGAGGACAGGGCTCTGGCCGCCCGCCCCAGAGGGTCCCCTGCACCCACAGCTTCACGTGAGGCTCCCAGGAGCCAGACTAGACCCCGGCGAGCCCAGCCTGCCTCTCCCCTCCTGAGACACCCTTAACACGGTCACCGCCGCACCCTGCATCCCCGCTGGGCCTCCCTGCCCGGGGCTCACCCCTGCCTCCCCCAAACACAGCGGAGCCCAGGACTTGAGTCAAATGGGGCCCCCAACGCCGTCCCTTCCCCCATGCAGGGCTGCGGACACCAGCGGACACATTCAGGTCCCAACGCGCTGCACCTCACCCCTCCGCCCCGGGCCAGCCCTCGGGCTTGGGGCACACAGGCCACACCCCTCTGGGAGGCGAGCCCCAGCAAGGGGGTGTCCAGGCCTGGAAGCAGGCGCAGGCTTCGGCTCAGAACCGCAGGGCCCAGGTGTGGGGAGGCGCCGGGAAGGCAACGCCTGCTCCAGGGGCTGCTCCTCCGGGCCCCTCGCTGTCTGGGCCTCTGAGAGGGTCGAGGCCTGAAGAGTGGGGCCAGGGCAGGACCCCAACAGCATCCTGGGTCCCAAGGCACTTCCTTCGACGGCCCAAGTCCGGGCCAGCCCTGCTCTGGAGTCACACAGACAATGTCCAACTCCCCTCCCGCAGCTCCCGGCTCTGCGTCTGCACCTCCGATTCCAATCGCCCATCAGCCCCGGATGCACGCGTGGCCCTGGGAAAACGGGCATGAACACCAGAGCCGGGAGTCCTGGACTCACTCAGCACAACCCCACCCACCGCTCAGCTGGGGCGCTGCGCCCAGGCCCGGCTCCGGGCAGCGGGAGCAGAGTCAGGTCCCCCTCCCACCAGAGCACCCGCAGCAGGTCCGGGAGGGGGGTGCGGGAGGAGGCAGGCCCAGAGGCCAGGAGGGGCAGGGCCGGCCGGACAGCACAAAGGCGGCATTCATGCCGGGAAAGGGCCGCTGGCCGGTGGCCGGACGGGGTGGCGGGGGGTGGGGGGGCTGCCGGCTTCTCCTTCCAGCCCCACTCTGGGGTCACTCCTCCCACAGCCACTGGGCACCACGTGGGACCCCCGTGACGGGCCCTGGGGCTGCGGGGGTGACTCAGACGAGACCCCCGCCTCCGGGAAGGGAAGGGGGACATGTATGAAAACTCCCGGGGGCAGGATGGAGGCCCAGAGGGGCCGCCGACGCCCTGGTGTGGACCGCCCTCCAGAGCCCCGAGGACGGAGATGGGCCGAGTCTTCCAGGCGAAGACAGTGGAGCGGGGCGCCGGGATGGTCAGCTCCCTGTGCCAGCCCAAGGCGCCCTGGTCACCAGGCCGGGCGTGTGGACCTTGCCCAGTGGGACCGAGGGGAGGAGGCGCCCAGGCCCCGCCTGTCCCCAGCAGACGAGGCCCGAGAGCACAGCGGGCCAGGCTCTCCTCGCCGGAGAGCTTGCTCGTGTTTGCTGCTGGCCCGCAGGCGTGGGCCTGGCCCCGTCTAGCGAATGTTAGCTCGTTCACCCGCCCCAGCCCGGAGCGGCCCCGACATTCATTCCCATTGGCAAGGTGGGAAAACTGAGGCCCAGAGAGATTCGCTCGCCTGTTCAAGAGCCATGGTCCATCAGTGCAGCCAAGAGCAAAAGAGAGGGGCCACTCCGTGTGCCAGGGCCCCCTCCAAATAGGCCGGCCTGAGGCCCCCAGCAGCCGCGCCCACAGGCCGCCCCCAAACTCGATCTTGGCCCTGACCCGCTAACAACCCAAGTGCGCTCGCCCTACACAGACTCAGCTCCTAGAGGCTGAGAAAGCGGGTCCACAGGGGGTTCCTGGATGGCTGGGGAGATGGGGTGCCGGAGGGAGCACCCCCAAGGAGCTCCGGACAACGCGGTCAGCCTGGGGCCGGCCAGCAGGTGTCACTATAGCTGCAGGGTCGGCACTGGGTTCCATCTCCCTCTGGCCTGCGAGCGGGGACCTGCCCTCCCACAGAGACGAGTCCCCTCTACCTCAGAGCATCCACGGGAGCCCCTGCCAGGCACCACCATCCATCCCCCCGGCCGCCCCGCCCCCACCCGGTGGGAGGAGTGAGGATGGGGACAGGTGGGGAAACTGAGGCTCAGTCCCAGGAAGTGTTCGCTTGGATGGTGTAGCGCCATGTCCAACGCTGAGCATGTCCCCCGCCCCCAGCCACCCCATAAATAAGGCGGCAGAACCATGACTAGAACAGGCTGCTGGGAGGGCCCGTGCTCGTGGCCGAGCAGGGAGACTCTCACAGGAGGGCGTCCAGCCCAGCCCCCCAACACTTCCCACCCACGGTCCCCGGCCGAGGGCTCCGGCCCCTCCTGGCCACCCCCAGGCCGCAGGCTGGCCGGGGTCCCACCCACTGCCCAGGCGGCCTGGCACCCGGCCAGGCTCCTCATCCTCAGACAAAGGCCCGGAGCAAAGCACCCGGCCGCGGCCCAGGCTCAGGTTGCTGCCTGCAGGGCCCGGGCTGGGAGGCTGATTATTCATGGAAACCAGGCCTCCGCCATGTTCCGGGGCTGCAGTGGGCTGGCTTCACAATCGCCTCATTGTGTGGCGGCCATAATGGTGTCTCCAGGGGGCTGGTGGGGGGGCGGGGGGAGAGGGGAAGAGAGGAGGGGGAGGAAGGGGAGGGGAAGGGAAGGGAGAAGAGGGGAAAGGTTGAGGGGAGAGACAGGGTGGAGGAGGAGAGAGGGAAGGGAGGAGGGGTGAGAACGAGGAGGAAGGGAGAGAGAGGGGAGGAGGGAGAAGGGTTAGGGAGAAAGAGAAGGAAGAGGGAAGAGGCTGGAAGTACTGACCAGGTGCTCCCTGACATGGGTGCCCCCTGACACGGGTGCCCCCTCACACGGGTGCGTCCTGACACAGGTGCATCAGGGACATGGGTGTGTCCTGACACAGGTGCGCCCTGACAAAGGTGCACCTGACACGGGTGCCCCCTGACACAGGTGCCCCCTCACGCGAGTGCGTCCTGACACAGGTGCATCAAGGACATGCATGCGTCCTGACACAGGTGTGCACTCACAAGGGTGCCCCCTCACACGGGTGCTCCGTCACGGGTGCCCCCGGACACAGGTGTGCCCTGAACACTGCCGAAGCCGCACTGATGACCTGACGGTCTCCCCCTGCCCCCCAAAGGCCTCGGGGGTGCATCCAGGTCTCCATGGGGGGCGGGGGGGAGGCCCGCCCAGGGTTTATGTGCAAACATGGCCCGTGGCTCAATGACTGAACCACAACAACGCCCATTCACCGGGTCCCGCCGCCAGGGGCCGCGCAGCCGGAGCCGCAAAGGGCCATTAACCAGGAAGCAGTGAGGGGGTGTCTGTACACGAAGCTCTGGGGAATGAGACCCAGCCGGCCAGAGGCACTGACAGCCGTGACATCTGCAGTGGGACTCGGGCGTCCCTGTCCGGAAACTGGGAACAGCTCCCATTCGCTGTGGGGTCAGGCCCAGGGCTCAGCGGGCGCTCCGCGTGCTTGCCTGCTCCCAGGCCCCTCCTGCCCCTTCCTCCTCCTCCTCCTCCTCCTCCTCCTCTTCTTCCTCCTCCTCCCCCTCACTACCCCCCACCCCCGCTTGCTCCCCGCACCCAGCCCAGCCCCTGTTCCCCCACAGGACCCAGTCCTGGCATTGTCGGCCCCCAGCCCCCCGCACAGGCCTTGGCTCTGTGGAAGCGCCCACCCCGTATCTGCCCCCACCGCCCCCCCCGCCCCCGCCCCCCAGACCACCCTGCCCCACACCCCACACTTCATGGGCTCTGTCTGTTGCCACATGTTTTAAGTCTAGTTTCAACTTGGCCTGATCGCTTGCATGAGCACAATAAGAATAGCAATTGATGATATCCCCCTTTTTTAAAAAACCTGCTTTGCTGGGTGCCTGAGCTCCAGTGAGCCCCTCGGGGCGAAGAAGCTGAGCCACCAGGCTCCTGCCGTTCCTGTGACTTGGGCGAATGCCTCAAGCTCCTGAGGTCCCAGGATGTCCTGAGGCTCCTTCTTGCCAGCTCTCAGGAGAGCAGCCTGTGTTCCTCACTGGAAAGACCGCCATGAACTACTGACCGAGCACGGGCCAGGCTGTGTCTCCAAGGCGCGTACTGCCTTCAAGGTCGGTTTTCATTCCTTAACGCTTCCTGGTGACACCAGAGTGCGGGCACGTCTCTCTCGGACAGGACATTCCGGTCAGAGTCTTGGTTAATAAAACCACAATCGGAAACTGGTCTTACTGAGTTCATGCAAAGAAACGTATTGCCATGACACGCTCATTAAGAATTACCAAATTCTGGAGGGATCAGGTAGGGAGAAAAATGGATAATTTACCAAATTGCTTGAAGAAAAGAAACAAGTTCCCTTATGTCTGAAAAACAAAAATTAAAAATCAGCAATACTTTCAACAAAAGTACAAAAGCGATATAATTGTTTCCCATCCATTCAGTCCCATAATCAATTTTTGTTTCTCCTGATTTGATTCACCAGTACTTACATAAACCCAGATAAACTGATAGACTCCTGGGGATTTTTACATCCGTTTTTACATGTATTTTGCATATATAAATAGAATGTAGTTATTATTTCTTTATTTGACAAAGCTTCCCATGTACCTCAAGGACACAGTTGTCCTTCATAAGGACAGAAAACAAATCCTTAGGCATTCCAGGGCCGACTGGAATCACCTAAAGCCAATTCTAGGTCAAAAAAATATTCCTGAAAATTCAAACCCTGGGAAGGTTGTCAAACTTATTTTACCAAAAGATGATATGCAATCCTTGTTATTATGAAACAGTATTAGATTGTTCATTCAAAGTGACAAAAAGGCATTAAACACAAACGCAGACTGTCAACACTTCAGTTCCCACAAGTAAGACCACTTTTTAAAGTTATTAAGTACCTGATTAAAATAACACAGTATAACATTATTTGAACGGTTTACAGAACTTTTGCTTCCTAGGCAAACATAGGAAAAACTTTTTCCCTTTTAACAGACTGGAAAAGGACTAACCAAATTCTGTATTAGCTTAGTTTAGATTCACTTATCTAATTAAACTTATTATTCGGATTACCTATAATTTTCCTTTTAAGATTTCTCTTCTACAGCTTCCACAGACCTTCTCACCCATTCAGAAATAACCAGCTTCAGACCTCACTTTCTTTTTCCCTTCCAAACGCACCTCCACGCAGGACTCCTGCCTTCTATTGCCAAAACTATACAATTTCTTTCCAATTGGTTAGAATTCTTAACTCTTAGGAACCTTAATTTTAGGTTACAAGTAATTAACATCCTTCAGATTGGCAATACATTCACATTTTTAAGAGATATCTAATAAAGAGGGAATATGCTAATTGACCCTCACACCGACGCAAAGATGGCGGCACCCACAGCCAATAAGGAGGGAATATGCTGACTGCCCTGCCCTCAAAGATGGTGGTGCCCACAGCCACAAGATGACAGCGCCCAGTCCCCTCAGCCCCGCCAGGGCAGCAGGTGCATGGCAAGGCTGGGCCCACCTGCCTCTGGAGTCCCCCAGCTCCCTCAGCCCCCCAGCCACCCAGGGCTGGCCGAGGCGCAGGTAACCAGGGCTGGCCGAGGCTTGCGCTGCCGGCAGTGGCAGCAGCAGAGGTGTGATAGGTGTCACCTTCCACTGATCGCCGAGTAGCTTCCCGCCCCTGAGGGCTCCCGGACTGTGAGGGGGGCAGGCCGGGCTGAGGGCCCCCCCTCCAGTGCATGAATTTTCATGCACCGGTCTCTAGTATTTCAAATAAAAAAACAAGGCTTAGTCATTGACAGATTCAAATCCACCCTCTAGACCAGCGGTTCTCAACCTGTGGGTCGCGACCCCTTTGGCGGGCGAACGACCCTTTCAAGGGGTCGCCTCAGACCACCCTGCATATCAGATATTTACATGACGATTCATCACAGTAGCAACATGACAGTGATGAAGTAGCAACGAAAATAACTTTATGGTTGGGTCACCACATGAGGAACCGTATTTAAAGGGCCAGAAGGTTGAGAACCACTGCTCTAGACCCTCTGCAGTGAGAGGCAAACTCAGATTAATATTCAGTATCCTGTTATTCCAAAATAGATGTTTCATAATGTTTACTCTTTAACCCAGCAGAACGCCACAGTTTTAAGTTACGCACGACTTTCCCTTTTCCCTTTACAAAGTGGGAGTGGGCCCTGCCTGAGGGCTCAGGCCCTTCTAGAAGAAAAACTTGAGGGGGGTAGAAGGTTTCCATCCCTGCAGAGCTGCTGGGGAGGGAGCCGGAACCCGCTCGAGCCGGAGGGGAGTCCCGAAGAGGCGAATGGAGAGCTTTACGTAAATCGTGGTATTTCCCTAATGCCCCGGGTCCGGGGGCTTTATTAACTACAGCTCGTTTTTCTGGCAGTTGCTGCGGTTCTGCATTGCTGACTTCAATGAATCCAGTTCATCAAACATTTATTGAGCTCCCACTAGGTGCCAGGGACTGTCCCAGGCATGGGGGGAGGGGGGAGGGCTTCATTCCATCAACAGATGTTTACCGAGCACTGCTCGGTGGTAGGCACTGAGCAACAATGAGGGTGAGAGCCAGGCCGGGCAGCAAGGCACTGACGACGGCGGGGTGAGCTTGAGCAGAGAACCCTGGAAGGCTTCCTGGAGGAGGAAACACCAGGCTGAACCCCAAGGAGAAGGGGGCCAAAGAGAAGGGAGGAGGCCATTCCAGGCAGAGAGACAAAGGCCCAGAGCGGATGGCGAACCACAGAATCAGATGAGCTCAATGGCTAATCCGGAAAGCAGCCAGAATCTCTAAGAATACCCCCTGAGCTACACCTGGGCGCCCGGGCTGGGGGACAGTGCTGTGTCACCCACACTGGAGGGGTGGTGTGCTCCCGTTGCCGGCCCCCTGTGTGCCTAACCCAGAAGGCAAAGGACTAACTGACCAATCAAGTCAACAGAGAGGGCCATGACCTAGGACAGCACAGGGCACCCAGAGGCCAGAAGGGAAGGCTTCCTGAAGGAGGTGGCACCCGGGCCGGACAGCAGATGCCTCAAGCACGAAGGACTCCTGCCAGCAACGCTGCCAGGGACTGAACTGTGTCCCCCAGAATTCATAAGTTGAAGACCTAACCCCCACAGTGCTTGCAGGAGGTGATTCAGGTGGGAGAAGGTCATCGGAGTGGGGCCCACAGGCCTTATAAGAAGAGGAAGAGAGAAAGACCTCTCCCTACCACGCAAACACACAGGGAGAAGGCGGCTGGCTGCACATCGGGAAGAGAGCCCTCCCCAGCAACAGCTTCGATCGCCGGCACCTTGACCTTGAACTCGGCCTCCAGAGCTGTGAGCACTGCGTCTGCTGCTGAAGCCCCAGCCTAAGACGGACCCCCTCACCCCGTTCCTGCCTCCATCTGCCTCCGAAGCAACAAGGGTCTTGCAAGCGAGCGGGACAAGGCGGCCAGCGGCCCGGCGGGCACCCTGCCAGACCCCCGCGCAGCTGGAGCAGTGCCTCCTGGGCCCCGGGCGGCGGTTCCAGAGAACGTGGGTGACGACCCCGCTAACCCCCCGAGCTTCTCCGCGGATGCACTCACGAATTCAGATGCTGCGTTTCTGAGTTTCTGAGCCCCGCACCCGGGCCCCGGGCACCGCTGCCTGAGAGCGTGGATGGAGCCGAATGGTTTTCATCAGGGGCCCTGCCCTCTGAGCCGGCGTCGAGCGCCTCCTCCCGGCAGCCAGGGCAGCGGGGCACCCGCAGAAAGGGCTCGGGGCCGCGACTCGGTCCGCTTTTATGCGGCCGGTTTGAACACCGTCCTCCGGACAAGAAACCGCGTTTAGAACAGCGGCCGACGTGGTCTTACTCCAGCGTGAGCCACCTGAGATCCAGCTGCGCTCCTCCCACCCCGCCCACAGGCCTCAGGCCGCGCCGGCCACAGCCCAGCCTCTTCGTTCCCCAGAAGCTATTCCCCCTCAGCCAAGTGTCAAACTAAAGGCAGCCAACCGGCTGAAACCGGTTTGGCTCAGTGGATGGAGCGTCGGCCTGTGGACTGAAGGGTCCCAGGTTCGATTCTGGTCAAGGGCGTGTACCTGGGTTGCGGCACATCCCCAGTGGGAGGTGTGCAGGAGGCGGCTGATCGATGTTTCTCTCTCATCGATGTTTCTGACTCTCTCTGTCTCTCTCCCTTCCTCTCTGTGAAAAGTCAATAAAATATATTTTAAAAAAATAATAATAAAGGAATAAAGGCAGCCAACCCCTGTACTGTAGTATCTTTCTGAAAAAACAAAAAGACAAACAATCCCTGGATGAACGCGAAACTGTCAAATTAGACTCTGTCCAGAGGCGGCTGCCCAGCCCGTGTCTCCTGCAAAGGGAAACCCCGAAGGAGAGAAGGCGCCTGTGTCCCCCCCCGGGGAAATGCCGCGGCACACACGCGTGCCCAGCTGCCACGACTCGGGGGCCTGGCTGCAAAGGGCACGGAAAGCTGGGGGGCGGGGGGGCGGGGGGAGCGGGGGAGGCTCTGCACGGGGAATCCAACCAGCCGCCCGGCCCTTCCTCCGCGGAGCGGGCGGGTGTGAGGTGGCGCACCGCGGGCTGGATGCTGCCCCTGCAGGAGGCGTCCACGTCGCCATCCCCGGGCCCTGCATGGGACCGGAGGTGGACAAGGGTGTTTGCAGATGTTAAGACGTTCGTGAGGACCTGGAGGTGAGATCGTGGATTCCCAGTGGGCCCCAAACCCTAGGACAAGTGTCCTCAGAGGAGACACACAGAGAAGACAGGAGGGGAAGGCCACAGACGGGGGAGGCAGAGACGGCGGTGACACAGCCACAAGCCAGGGGGCCTCCCATCGGGGCCTAGACCAGCACCGCTGCCCTTCACCCCGCCTTGCCCGCTCCCCCCGTGGCTAGGGAAGGACTAAGAATAGAGCAGGCTGCCTGGTGATTGCTCTAATATCAGCCACACGCTCATTAAGTCAAAATGGTTTATGGCACCCGCGATGCAGTAATACGGGCTGAGTTAATTTATACCCTGTGATCGCAAGTCCTCTGCATTCAGAATTAACAAGGCGTTTCAGGGGCTTACGCACTCAAACCCCAGCACTGCCGCCAACACGGTGCGGCCTCCCTGCTGCAGGGCTGCGGGGCCTCCCAGCGCCCACCCACAGCGCTGGCGGAGCTCCACACCCCGGAAAGGGCTGGCGCCGCTGGGTGCCGGCGTTTACACGCACGTGAAGAGACACGGCCCGGGCCAGAGGCGGGCACAGCAGTGGCCTGCGGTGACCTCTCCCGCAGCAGCCACTCCAGCTCCGGGGCACTGGGCGGCCTGGACACAGAGCCACAAAGGTGTCCGGGAGCCGAGACACAGCTCTGGGAGAGCCAGTGGGAGCCAAGGGGGGGCCAGGTGGGGTTCCTCCTGCTGGAGCTCCTGGGCAGAGCACCCTCCCACGGGGAGGCTGGGCCCCACATGGAGGGCGCCCTCCAGCCTGGAGCGGACACCGTGCCCAGTCACAGGTTTGGCCTGTTGTTGTCATGGAAACCCCCTATTCCCTTGGCAAGAACTGTGCTTCACTCTTCTGTGCCTGCCCAGTGCACACCACAGTGTCGGGGGTGGGCGTGGATGAATGAATAAACTGATGGATGGATGGATGGATGGATGGATGGATGGATGGATGGATGCGTGGATGGGTGGGTGGATGGATGGATGGATGGATGGATGGGTGGATGGGTGAATGGGTGGATGGATGGATGAATGGATGGATGGATGCAGGGATGGGTGGATGGATAGATGGATGGATGGGTGGATGGGTGGATGGGTGGATGGGTGGATGGGTGAATGGGTGGATGGATGGATGGATGGATGGATGGATGGATGGATGGATGGATGGATGCGGGGATGGGTGGGTGGATGGATGGATGGATGGATGGATGGATGGATGGGAGGATGGATGGGAGGGTGGATGGATGGGTGGATGGATGGATGGATGGATGCGTGGATGGGTGGATGGATGGATGCGTGGATGGGTGGATGGATGGATGCGTGGATGGGTGGATGGATAGATGGGTGGATGGGTGGGTGGATGGGTGGATGGGTGGGTGGTGGATGGATGGATGGATGGATGGGTGGATGGGTGGGTGGATGGATGGGTGGGTGGATGGATGGATGAGTGGATGGGTGGATGGATGGATGGATGGATGGATGGACGGATGGATGGATGGGTGGATGGGTGGGTGGATGGATGGGTGGATGGATGGGTGGGTGGATGGATGGATGCGTGGATGGGTAGATGGGTGGATGGATGGATGGATGGATGGATGGATGGATGGATGGATGGATGGATGGGTAGATGGGTGGATGGGTGGATGGGTGGATGGATGGATGCGTGGATGGGTGTATGGATGGGTGGGTGGATGCGTGGATGGGTGGATGGATGGATGGATCATACACAGCCCCTCAGTTCTTCTCAGTGCCGGGGGCCCAGCTCAGTGCCAAAGGGCTGGGTTTCCAACCATGGACTTCACTCCCCAGTGCCGGGGGGAGGGTGGGGGGGAGGAGTGTCTCTAACTCAGAAAATAAAGCCATCTTCCCCCGACATCCTCACGTCCTGATGTCTCTGCCTACTCGTTTCCCAGCTGGTGAAACGCATCAGAAAGAAGCTGAATCCTGTCTGGCCGTCACCTCCCTGACAGCGGCTCTGAGAACGGCTGGACTCAGAAAGGACCTTGTTTTCGTAGCCTAGTGGCGGTGCGTCCTAATTTCAGGCTAAGCGCTCTGAGCAACCATTTCCTAGCAGCAATGAGGCCCCAGCCATGATGTGGGGGTAGAACCTGCGAGGGAGCAGCAGGACCACGGAGCTCAGGGTCAGGGTCAGGGGAGCACAGGTCCTGCGCTGGGGGACAGAGGCCAGGCCGCACTGTGACCACGTGGCACCACAGAGGGGCTGGCACAGCGGCTTCCAGGGCTGCTCCCGCTCAGCTTGCCCTGTACAGGGACGCACCGAGCACGGCAGTTATCTCTAGCATCAGAGCTTGCACGGTGCACCACCCAAGGCTGCTCCCCCAGCAGGTGGGGTCCTGGGTACTCCGCCCACGGCTGCTCCCCCCCCAGCAGGTAGGGTCCTGGGTACTCCGCCCAAGGCTGCTCCCCCAGCAGGTGGGGTCCTGGGTACTCCGCCCAAGGCTGCTCCCCCAGCAGGTGGGGTCCTGGGTACTCCGCCCAAGGCTGCTCCCCCAGCAGGTAGGGTCCTGGGTACTCCGCCCACGGCTGCTCCCCCCTCAGCAGGTGGGGTCCTGGGTACTCCGCCCAAGGCTGCTCCCCCAGCAGGTGGGGTCCTGGGTACTCCGCCCAAGGCTGCTCCCCCAGCAGGTGGGGTCCTGGGTACTCCGCCCAAGGCTGCTCCCCCAGCAGGTAGGGTCCTGGGTGCACTGCCCACAGCTGCCCGCCCCCCACTCCCAGGTAGGGTCCTTGGGCAGCATGGATGTCTCTGGATGAGATTAAGAGACTGAAAACCCACATGGCATCCATTTCCTGGGGCTGCAGCACCAATCGCCACACAGCGGGTGGCTCAGGACAAGCATGTACTTTCCTCTGATCTGGAGGCCAGACGTCTGAAACCGGGGCCACGGGGCTGCAATCCAGGTGCCGGCTCCTCGGGAGGCCGGGAGGGTAAGGGGGTCGCCCAGGCCTCTCCTCGCTCCCCGTGGCTCCCAGCAATCTTTGGAATCCAGGCAGCGTCACCCCAGTCTCTGCCTCCATCTGCTCACGGCTTCCCCTCTGTGGCCGTCTCAGACCTCCCTCCCCCTCCTCTCTAGCGGCACCATCTCTGGAGATCCTAACTCCACCGCTTCGCAAAGACCCATTGCCATTCAGCTCCCGCCCACAGTTCCGGCATCACCTCCTCCTGGAAGGCTTCCGTGATCCTCCGGGCCCCAGAGCTGGCCTGGCACTTTCTCTGTGTGCCCTCCGTATCTCAGCGTCCTCGGCTCCCAGCCAGTCCCCAGTCACCCAACAGGGAGCCCCTGAGGACGCGCTGGCCTCACGGCACAGCCCGTGATGAGCAGCAAAGACGCGCCCGACGCGGGCTCGGCGAGTCGCTGTTGTCACTGCTAATGAGGACCCGGTGGTACGTGCCCGGCTGCCTGTGGCGCCAATGCCTTCAATTAGTTGGCCACGGTGGCTTGCCGGAGGGGGAGGGGTGTGACTGACAGCCGGTTATGTGGAGAGTGGGAGTCGCCAGGCCACCGGCAGCGCCCACGGAGCACCTGTGAACCAGGCGGCAGGGTCCACGGGCGGCCACAACGGGCGCCGAGCTCACTCTGGTTTCTAGCTCCTTCCACAAATGTGTCCAACTCAGCCCCATCCAGGGCCTCCAAGGCCATCGGCCACCCACGGGGGACCGGACAGCGCGACAAGGCTGGCTCCCGCGCCCCGGGCCAGACCCACGACCCAGGTCACGTTTCAGGCCACGTCGACCAAGAGGCTCCCCCTGACACGTGCCTTCTCCACACGCGGGCACCGCCGGCTCCGACCCCCAGGCGAGCGGCCTGCGAGGTCTCCCGGCACGGAGGTCACCGGCGTGGGGCATGTCGCAAAGCAACCCTTTCGAACCTCGTGATGGGGGCCTGGCAGCCCGAGCCCGACACGCGGGTGCTGAGGGGCAGGTCTGCTCATCTCCACGCCCTGCAAACCCCGTGGGCCCGGCTCGCGCGCACAGGGAGCGTCTGCTGAGTGAGTGAGTGAGTGGCTGTGGAGAGAGGCAGCCGCTCCTAATGCTGCTTTGGGCAGAAAGCAATCTTCCTGTCACCCTTCGCCACACCCAGGAGGTGGTCTGCCGTCACCCCGTCACCCCGAGGCAGGTCAGAGCACAGGGGGCGGCAGGAGGAAGGAAAGATGGAAGGAGGGAGGGGAGGGGAGGAGGGGGTAGGAGGCTTCATCTTCCCATTCATTCACAGCCACTCCTGAGGCCAAGGCCAGGTCTCAGGCAGGAAGAGCCTTCCCTCTGAGGAACCTGCACCGCCCCCCCCCGCCCTCCCCCCAGGCTGCCAGTGGGAAGTGCAGGGGAGCTCAGGCTTTGGGGGAGCCGAGCCCCACCTCCTGGGTGGAAGAAAGCCGCACCCCGGCCTCTGTAGTATGTGGACCCGCAAGTGAGCAAGGGGCTCCAGAAAAGGGGGAGACGCAGGGCGGTCCCCTAGACAGCAGCCCTGCTGGGGGCTAGGGGGGGGGGCGAAGGGAGGGAAGGGAATGTTTTTCCACAAACGGCTGCAGCCTGGGCCCTGGTCCTGGGCTGGTGTGATGGGGGGCCAGGAAGGGCCAGCACCAGCCCCCACCCCAGGCAGGGAATGAGGCCTGAGGCCGCCAGCGGCAGCCCCAGCACCTGGGTCCACCCCCCGAGGCCTGCGGGGCCGGACGGGGGAGCAGGCCGCGGGGAGAACCGGACACCCAGCCAGATGTGCTGAGGGCACTAGAGGGGGAACCACACCCACGTGCTGCATCCCGGGAGGAGGCCTCCCGTGGCTCTGTGCACAGCCCGCCCCGCGCCAGCCCCGCACAGCCCACGGCCTCCACGCTGCGCCCTCGCCTCACTCTGCTGACACGCACCTGGCGAGTCCACCCACCAAAGGGGCGCGATCCGCCACAGCCCGGTGGCTCCCGTGGCCCAGGGACCTGAGGGGCTCCCTGGAGGTCACTGCCGGGGTGCCCAGGGCTCCGCACACTCTCGGACCCCTCCTCCGAGACCCCTGCACGGGCAGCCTGTCGCCGGGTTTATTTCCTGAATAAGCCATCCCAACAGCAGTCACCGGGAATCCCAGTCGCCGGTTTCTTTCTTGTCTTGTGTCCCCCACACCACACGGAGGGTTTGAGAGGCAGGGACCGTGTCTGTGTGTTACTCCTCTACCCCAGGGCTTAGCCAGGGCCACAGGGGCTGGCCCTCAGTGCCAGGGGAGGGGTGGGGGGGATGAATGAATGAGCAGAGCGAAGGGAGGGAGGCAGCAGCAGCGTCTCCTGCCACTCTGCAAAGAAGAACAATGGAGTGCTGTATAGTTTCAATAGGGAGAGGGGGAAATCAGGAGAGCTTCTTGGAGGAGGCGGCCTTTGTGATAGCCCTGAATGCTGAGCACAGACCGGCTGGGCGGAGAAGGGGGAGACGCCTTGGACCCTGCACTCCTGCTGGAGCCCTTTAGAGTTTCCATTCTGGCCTTCCCGCCGCATCCACACCGTTTTCCAACACCGGTTTCCTCACACACATCTCCTCTCCCAGGGCCCCTATGCCTTGCTCAAGTCTATTTGGCATACACACAACAGGCATTTACCAATATTGGGGTCTTCCCTGGAATGACGTGCAATTGGCATTTCATCCATAAACAAATTCGCCGCTCCACGCTGCTGGTTCACCAATGTCTTCACCAGGTCAGGTAGGCCGAGCGGAGGGCGCACCCGGGGTCCCGGCCCGCCCACAGCCTGGCCCTCTGCCGCCTCCGGGGCCGCTGCCGCGAAGGCCGGGTCAACGAATGTCTTCTTCCTCTTATTTCTCACCCCGGCAGCTCGGGCACCTGCCTGACTCGAGACCCGCCGTAATTGAATAACCAATGCGGCTTCCTTAATAACGGAATTTATTTCGTGCAGAATATGTGCAGCTGATCACTCAGGGGACTAATTTGCAAGTCAGAGCTTTTGAGGGACTGTTTAAAGAGAAGCGCTGTAGGTTCCATAAATCTGGGACTGGGGGAGGGAGGGAGTCACAACGAGAAGGGAAGTAAATTCTGGGGGCGTGAGCTGCATGCGGTGAACACCAGCTCCTGTCCCGGCCACGCAGGCGCGCGGCAAGCGGCAAGCGGCTCACTGGGGGGGCTGCCGGGCTGCCTGGGCCCAGCCGGGGGCGGCGCCTGACGGCCCTCCCAGAGCAGTCCACGCGGCCTCGGGGGCCAGGCCCTCGCTTCCAGGGACCGCAGGCCAGGCTCAGGGTCACACACAGCACAGGGCTGCCTCCCCTACGCTCCCCCTTGGCCCCGTCCCAGGTCCGCTCCCCATCACACCCGCCCCTGCGCAAGCCCCAGCCAACCGAGCTGCCTGCCGCGCCCGCACGCACAGGTGCGTCCCGCCGTGGTCACAGCGACCGCGAGGGAACCGGAGACACTGCCCTGCGTGGAAATACAGCTGCCCACCCGCAGGCCTGAGGGACCGCGGCCAATGATTTGCACGTTCTAATAACAGCCCGTCATCTCCTGCCCGAGCGTAAATATCTAAACCCGCTCCATTCCAGGGCGGAGAGGGTCCCACTGAGCCGCTCCAACCCCCAGGAAGGCCCGGAGCCGGGAGTTATGACAGAGTCTGTGCGTGCTGTCTCCATGGCGCCACGGCCACAGGCCACGGGCGAGCTGCCGGGCTGGTGCCCACACTCGACCAGCAAACACCAAGGACAGCGTGGGCGACATTTGGGGAACAGCACTGAGCTGGGGTGGAGAGATCTCCCAAGTGGAGAGATCTCCACAGCTTCCTCCCCTGGCGTGCCCCCCCCCCCCCCACATCCCTGCAAGTGGAGAGCCCTATGAGAGACCTGGGGGGGATTCCCCCTCAGAGCTTCCTCCCCCGGCGTGCCTGCCCCCCCCCCGCCTCCCTGCAGGCGGAGAGCCCTGTGAGAGCCCTCGGGGCCCTGTGGAAAGGCACACTGGGCACAGCCACGGCCTCCAGACCAGATGGCCTGGGTTCCAAGCTCAGCTCAGCCACCTGCTAGCTGTGTGAGGTGAGCAAGCTCCTTAACCTCTCTGTGCCGCAGTTTCCCCGTCTGTACAGCCCGCACAGTAACCCCAGCGCCGGCCCCAGGGCAGTGTGCGAGGGCCAGTCGACGGCCCCGCAGGGCCCAGGGCACCGCGCAATTGGCCGGAGGAGACGCCCCCAGGTGCAAGCGGCCTGTGGGGAATGTGGGCCTCAGGCAGGCGCTTCTCTGCCCAGCCGGCCTGCGCCCTCCTTGAGCCGGCACCCTCAGACAGAGCCCCAGGGACACCGGGACGGTTCTCTGGGGGCCCGGGGCATCGCAGCCTCCACCCACCAGATGCCAGAGGCAGTCCCACCCAGTGTGGCACCCACAAACTGCCCTCAATGCAACCCTCTCGCTGATCTACACGGAGGAGCGACTCCTGCCTGCATCTATGGGAGCGGCTGGGGGGCGGGGAGCAGGGAAAAGGAGAGGGAAGGGAAGAGAGGGGCGCGGAGGGGAGGGGGAGGGGAGGGAGAGGGTAGAGCATCCCTAGAGCCACGTTTGCATTCTGGGAAGCCACGCCCACACCAGCTGCCTTCCCAGGGCTGGCTCCCGGTGGGAACCCCCATGACGGAGCCGGAAGGGGCCGGCCTGCCCTGTTGAGGGACCTTTCCTGCTAGGACAGGTCTAGGCTGGGGGGCGGGGCTGCGACGGCAGCACAGAGACCCTGTGCCCGACGCCCTGGGACCGTCCTCGCAGCTCGCTCAGGCCCACGGTCACGCGGGTTCGCCGTTCACATCTGAGATCTCTTCCTGCCCAGGACAGCCCCCACACACACCATGTCCAGTCCAGCCGTCCCTCTCCTGGGTCCTCAGCCGCGGCCCTTTCTCGGACTCCACCTCCTTCACGACCGGCTCTGCGTGGGCCAGGGGCTCTGCCAACGGCCCCGCAGGAGGGGGGGGGGGGGGCGCATCTGATGTTTTCCTCAGACCAGGCGGAGGGCATGGTTCTTGGGAGGAAGACCACAGAGGTGCCCTCTCACCCCATCGGGTCCAGGGCACCTGCTGTCACATGACCCGTTAAGTGATGCTGACCCGGGCCCCTGGCCGAGGTCAGGGTGGTGCCAGGTTTCTCCACCGGACGGTTCCTCCCCTAGCCCTGCCACACCGTCCCCCGAGGTGGTCACACACCCCGATGTTTGCCTGACATGCGTGGCCCTGCCCGGGCCCTGAGGCGAGCTGGGATTGGAACTCCTGGGCAAGCAGGAGGCCAAGGCCCCAAGTCAGGGCACGGCCTGCCCTGTAGTGCTCACACGCACAGGCACACGCACACACACTCGCACACGCGCACATACACACACACACTCGCACATGCACACATACACGCGCACACACACTCGCACACTCACACACACTCACCAAGGGCCGGCAGATGTGCCCCCTGCTCTGAGCACCGGGCGCACCGCTCTGCAGCCCCGTGGCATCAGGTCCCCTCGTGATGCTGGGTGAGACTCTGCATTCCAACATCCCCTCCCCATCCCGCTTCCGGGCCCTACGACTGGCCACGGCAACAATAGTCCCCAACCACCCTCCACTCTATGACTATAGATGTATTTATTTCTTTTAAAAAAACAAAACTTGTTTGTTCAATTCTCTAGGAAAATTTTATGACGACTCCTCATAGAACAAATTCCTCCAGAACAAATTCCTTCACTCAGCAGAGCCCAGAGATAGAGCAAGAGAAAAGGACAGCAGCCCCAAGACATTGTTGGAGACCCTGGATCAAGCCGTGCCTGAAGCCAGGCTCCCCCTGGGATTTTCCATTCCACAAAGTCATAGACGCCTCTTGTTTTATCCCAGTTTGGCCTGGGCTCTGTCATCTGCAAATGGAAGGATGTCACCCTGACGCCCCGTCTTTCAGATGAAGACCCCGGGGTCCAAAGCCCTATCTTACCCCGGGCACGCGGCCTTTCGGTGGCAGAGCAGGGCCACGGCCTCTATGCCGCCTGCTCCCCGTCCTCACCAGTGTTCCTCGCGGCCTGTGGTGGCAGCTCTCGGGCCCCGGACGCGCCCCCCAAGCCCACCGTGCCCCAGCAGCTCAGGCACCCCGTCTGCATCGAAGGCCAGGTCACTGCCTGGCTCAGTGAAGGCCTGAGCGCTCCTGCTGGGCAGTGAAGCCAGAAGGTGCTTGGCAGGCGGACTCCGTTTTAACCCCACCCCCACCCCAACCCCCTGACGCCGCGGCGGCCCCTCCAGCACATGAAGACCCCGGCCACCCCGACGGAGCAGAGAGGACGCCCTGCCTGTATTTCATGCACATGCCCTCGAACCCGCCCCCCGGCGGGGGAGGCCGCCGAATGCCGGGGCTGTTTGGAAGGTAATTGTTCCGTGGGATCCCGCGATGTCTCGGGGACATAAATCTTGGGCAGTCTCTATGGAAACACACAAAAGTGCGTGTTGTTTTTATTAATACAACGAAATGTCTCTGGAATCGGCCGCCGGCTCTAAACCACACCAGAGCGCGTGTTTCCCGTTAGCGAGCCTGTGGGTTTGTTTTTTCAATCAGGATGGGGCGGCCTGCAGAGATGAAGCCGCCGACGCCAGGGCACCCAGGAGATGGGACCGGCGCGGGGCAAGGGGACTGCGCTCCCCGCCTGCAAGACGCCCCTGCCCGCGCCTGCGGGACGTGCAGAACGGACCTCCGCTGACGAGCCTCAAGTCTGCAGGTCCCGGGAGCTACTCTGCTGCTGCTCACACACATCTTGGCGGGGGAGGGGGTGTCTGGGTTGGAGTCGGGCTCCCCGACATCCTCCCTGTGAGCCCCCGAGCAGGCTCCTCCCGCTCCGCACCTCTACCTCCCTGTCTGTGAAAGGGGAAGTACTAGGCCTGTCTCCTAGGACACCCTGAGGCCCTCAGAGCAGCTGGTACCGGGAAGCCCTCACGGACGTGACTGTAGAAGAAGCCACTAGCGCTGGCATTCCTCCCAGCGAGAGGCGAACGCGCGTGCCCTCCCTGGGAGCCGGGTCGGACCGGGTCGGCACTGTGACTTCTCCGTCAGTGAACACAGCTGACGTGACCCTGTGCCGGCGTCCGGTTCCAGGGCGCAGGGGGCCGGCAGCTGCCACTTTAGGGCCTTTGGAACCGCCATGATGTGAGGAAGCCCCGGCCACATGAAGAGGCCACGTGCAGAGAGAGGGACATCGGGCGGCCCCAGCCATCCCACGTTCCCGCCCGCACAAGCCTTCGGGTGGCTGCAGCCCCGCACCTGCCCGCAGCCCAGCCCGGCGGGAACCAGGCAGGTGGGCCCAGTCAACCCATCCAACCAGGAGCCGAACGATAAATGACTGTTTGAAGCCACTGAGATCGGGGCTGTGTGTTGGGGCATCGTTACTAGATGCCCTGACCCACCATCCCACCTACCCTGCAAACGGACTTACAGTTAAGCCAGGGGGGGGGAGGGGTCGTCTGAGATGAAGCCCTGCTCCCCGAACCCGATGTTCCATGGGGGCACCTCCCCTCCAGTCCCAGACACAGCTCTCAGGGTCCACCCCCACCCCCCCAGTCGCCTGCATCCCTGGCCTGTCACAGCGCCCAGCCGCTCCCACGCGAACCACGGGTGGGGGACTCCACCTCACCACATGCTCCCGTCCCGCGGTGAGGAGCTGTTTTGGGAAAACTGGTGAAAGCGTAGGGCCTCAGATATTGTAAATACTACAAAGGGTTGTACACCTGCAGAGAGGGATAAAATTAAAGAAAAGACAGGAACCTTTGAAATTCAACTGCTCGAATCCTGTCCCTTCTCGCCTGAGAAAGCCAAGAACCAGCCAGGCGTCCATCGGAGCTGACGTCGCCAGTGAGGTGACGATGGCCACCATGCGGGCAGTGCTGCCCTCCCGCCAGGCACCGCAGGGTGCAGCGTGTACGTCCCATGAGAAACCGTCACAGCATCCCACTGTTCACCCGTGAGACACCGAGGGCCCAGAGAGGGTGAGTAACTTGCCCGAAGTCACACAGCCAGGCCACACCTGGAGCTGCCCTGCCCCACCCCGCCCTGTCCACCGCCAGGAGGGTGTGGGCTGGGAGCTCACGAACACTGGAGAGCGACTCCACCCGGCGGACCCCTCCAGGCACCACCTCTCACCCGCCCACCTGGACCCGCGTGGTGTGGACCTGCCCATGTGGTGTGGACCTGCCCGAGGTACAGGCGAGCAGCCCGGCCTTGGGCAGGCTCAGTGGCTGCAGCCACAGAGTAAGCAGCTGAGCCAGAACTGGGGCTCAAGCCGGGCAACCCGATTGTGGAGCCGTGGCCTCCCCGCTGGGCCTCCGCCCAGGCCTCCTGACACCCTGCCCAGCCCCCTTCCTCAGAAGGCCTCTTCTGTCATACTCGGGGGGGCGGGGGCGGCTTTTCAGGTAACTGGGGGACAGAGCCTTTGGGGTCCAGAGCGCACCCTCCCGGCCTGGGTTCTGGTTACGAGAATAAGGCCTGAAGGGCTTACCGGGCGCCTGTCCGCCCAGCAGATCTGACCCTGAGCAGCCCTCCGGGGGGGCTGCCGGCGACATCACTGCATCTCCAATTGGAGACGAGGAGACTGAGTCCGGCGAAGGCGAGACTTAGCCACCACCTGTGGCCGCAGGTGGCCAGGCCAGATCTCCCCCATCCTTTCAGGCCCAGCTGCCCAGCACCCCTGGCCCCGGCCCCCGGCCCCCAGCACCCAGGCCTCAGCTTTTACATCCACAAAGAGAGAGGGCTGCCTCCCCCCGCCCCACCCCCCGCGCCCACTTCTGTCTTATGTCCCAAATCCTCCAAAGAAAATGCCCGGAAGCGCCCATGAAGACTAACAGACGTGCTCCTCGCTTTGTTCATGACGTCATTTAGGGGGGCCACCCCCACAGAAATGGTTCCACCCCGTCGTAAAGGAATGTCTGGTACAAACATCGCTTTGCTTATTCATTCCAGTCATTTTCTCTCCTAAGTTTTCCACTGAAAAGACGATGGATTTCATTCCCCAGAAACATGAAAGCTTCCAATACCCACAAAAATCAAAGACGGGCCGCCGCATGCAGCGTGCGGCTCTCTGCGGCCACGTCAGCTCCCGGGAAACCCGGCGGAGCAGCGCCCTGCTCTGCGTGCGGCCGCAGGGAGCCACCTCTAGGGACAGTGGCTCAGAGACCAACTGGGAACACGCAAATGCCAAATCCGGCCAGACGGGCACACTGCTCCCCCCCCCCACCCAGGTATCTCGGCTCCCCAGCAAGGTTCTCGCCGCTGCCAGTTTCGCACTCACTTCCTAGCACAGTGATGGCAAACCTTTTGAGCTCGGCGTGTCAGCATTTTGAAAAACCCTAACTTAACTCTGGTGCCGTGTCACATATAGAACATTTTTGATCTTTGCAACCATAGTAAAACAAAGATGTATATTTTTTGATATTTATTTTATATATTTAAATGCCATTTAACAAAGAAAAATCAACCAAAAAATGAGTTCACGTGTCACCTCTGACACGCGTGTCATAAGTTCGCCATCACTGGTCTAGCACCTGCTGTCAGTCCCGGGGAGAAGCCCGGAGAGGGAGAGATCAGAGTGGGCTCCCTGGAGGAGGAAGCAGTGAGCAGAGCCAGGGAGGTTGGGAGGGTCCTGCCTGTGGAGGCGGTGGGTGCAGGTGGGCAGCACCGCAAGCAGGAAGGGACCGCAGGGTCACAGGGAAGGAGAGCTGATGGCCATCATCCACGTGGATGGTCAATGTGCAACGGCCGCAGATGACACCGCACGTGGCCTCTCTCGCAGGCAGGCAAGGTGCTGCCCGGGCTCAACAGGGCAGTCACAGCTCACCACCCGCCCCAACCAGCCCTGGTCCGGCACCTCCCGAGTGCCCGCCCTCACCACTCACTGGATGCCATCGCCACTCTCTGCCCGCCCTCGCCACTCTCCACTCACTGCCCGCCCTCACCACTCTCCACTCACTGCCCACCCTCGCCACTCTCTGCCCGCCCTCATCGCTCACTGAACACCCTCTCCACTGGCTGGACGCCCTCGCGGCTCACCGTGTTATGCAGCCCTGTCCCCAGGACCAAGCCCTTGGCTTTGAGCTGGCGGGGCCTGCGGTCTGTGTCCTAACCACGCCTGGAGGGCCCAGAGCATGTGGCCAGAGTGTGAAGGGAGCAGGAAAGGGCCAGTGGGCAGGGTGTAATCTTTAACCTTTGAAGCCTGGAATCTACTGATGAGACACAAGAATGCAGGTGCCAGTGAGGAAAAGAGGCCACCGGGCGGGGGGCGTCCTGCACGAGGCGCCGGCGTGGCCCAGCCTAGAGGTGAGGCCGGGATGCTCGGGCTCGGGGAGCAGGCCGCGGGGGCTCGGGCTCGGGGACCAGGCCGCGGGCGCTCGGGCTCGGGGAGCAGGCCGCGGGGGCTCGGGCTCGGGGACCAGGCCGCGGGGGCTCGGGCTCGGGGACCAGGCCGCGGGGGCTCGGGCTCGGGGAGCAGGCCGCGGGGGCTCGGGCTCGGGGAGCAGGCCGCGGGGGCTCGGGCTCGGGGAGCAGGCCGCGGGGGCTCGGGCTCGGGGAGCAGGCCGCGGGGGCTCGGGCTCGGGGAGCAGGCCGCGGGGGCTCGGGCTCGGGGAGCAGGCCGCGGGGGCTCGGGCTCGGGGAGCAGGCCGCGGGGGCTCGGGCTCGGGGAGCAGGCCGCGGGGGCTCGGGCTCGGGGACCAGGCCGCGGGGGCTCGGGCTCGGGGACCAGGCCGCGGGGGCTCGGGCTCGGGGAGCAGGCCGCGGGGGCTCGGGCTCGGGGAGCAGGCCGAGGCGCCTGCGCTGACAGCAGGGCTGAGTCTTCCTGAGCCTGAAGCACCATCAGCTCAGAGGAAGGAAACGTGGTGGCGGACCCATTCGTTCCCCAACAAAAAGCCACGCTGGTGCTGCAGCCGCCTCCCCCAGACGCAGTAAGACAAGGGGATGCCCGCACTTCCTGCCGCCCCATGGGGAGGGGCGATGGTGCAGCCCCTTTCTAGTCCCGGAGATCCTGTGTGCAGGCCGCCAGGGCCTGGTGGCTGACAACTGGGACCCTCGCGCTCAGCACAACACTCGCTGGGAGGCACCTGTCTGGGCTGCAATGGCTTTTCCTAACTGATGAGCGGGGTTTCCCCTAGTTGTTGAAACAAGTCTGGGGAGGTGGGCGGGTAGGAGTGGGGGGGGGTGCAGGGGCAGCACCCCAGCGGCGGTCTCCAGGGCTCACGGGCTTCCCAGGAGGTCCATGGGGCCCTGGGTGCTCAGAGCCCAGTGCCGAGGCCCCGCCCGCCCTGCGCCCTGAGGACGCACGCCCTGGAGCGGGGCCTGGCAGCCTGCGGCACAGGCACTTCCTCTGCAGAGGCAGGCGCCCCGCCAGGGATGGGCTGATCTCAACTCCTGGGGCGCGTCCCCCGGCAGGCGGCCTTCGTGCGGAGGCGCAGAGGGTCCGAGATGACTCACCGGGTCAGCGCCGAGCCCAGACGCTCGCTCACCCCACACCGTTCCAAGCGGAGGTGCCTCCGCAGCAGTGCCGGGGTTTTGGCCACGCTGGGCCTCCTGGGCTCCAGGACGGAGCTTGGCAGGAGCTGGGAGAGGAGCGCTGGAGGGCAATGCCCCACCCCACCCTCCTGGCAGAGCCGTCATTTAAGGCTTCCAACACACAGCCTTCCCAAGGGCTCCCCCCTCCCCTCCGAGTGGGAACGGCAGGAGTGAGTTGGCAGGAGTGAGTCGGGATGCACAGAGGCGGGGGGGGGGGGGGGGGGGGGGGGGGGGGCTCAGTGGCAGGGCGGTGATGACTCGGCACAAAGAACGGCCAGTGTTTCCCTGCGGGCCCCCACCCGCCCGCCTGGCACATCCGGCCAGCCGCCGCGCCTGGTGCCCTGACAGGGGTGCACCTGAAGCAGAAGGAGCTGGCTCCGTGTGGGCGGGTGTCAGCAGCAGCGGCCGGCCCCCTCTCCCCAGAGGCCCACCTGCCGGCCAGGGTCGGGAACTTGGATGGGGGAGGGCTCCCTCACCCCAACCGATAGTCACAGCTCCCGGGGCCTAAGCTGTTCGTGCAGACGGTGCGGTTTCTGCCGAAACACCTGCTTTCCTCCTGGAGGCTGGGCTTGGGTGCCTGCCAGGCAGAGGGTGCTCAGGCGACCAGCCCCCGAAAGCCCTGGGCACTGAGTCCCTTATGCGCACACTTCACAGGTGTGGTCCCCAGTGGTCCTACCCGCACCTCTGGTCCTACTCACACCTGTGGTCCTACCCGCGCCTGTGGTCCTGTTCAGATGGGGGAGGGACTGACTGTGTCCTGTGGACCCCACTGGACGGGCCCCTCGGGAGCCCGTGTCTGGTATCTGGGGACTTCGTCCCACGCACCGCCTCCCTTTGCACTGGCTCCTTTACCACAACACGCCGTAGTCACGAGTAGGACTACATGCCCTCCTGAGCAGAGAGTGAGTCTCCAACCTGGGGCCAGTCTGGGGGACCCCTTCCTCCGAACCTCACGTGCCCCCGGCAGGGGGAAGATGAGTAGGGTGTCCTCACCCTCTAGCCCCAACGGTGCCTGATCCAAGGCCTACATCCCAAACCCAGCCCCTGCCAATTCTATGCTCCGAGCAGCCCTCGTGCTGGCCACACCAGAGCATTCCACGCGATGACCGACGGCCGAGAGTGCAATCCCCGGGGTCTGCAGGGGCGCTGGCAGGCTGAAGCCATGACTCCCAGTGACAGGAAGTCCCTGGGGAGCAGCTGGGCCCCCCAGAACCACCAGCAGGTGCCGCCGTGCGGCCAGCCTGCTGCCGGCTCCCGGGAGTGCCCCCTCGACCAGCGTTTTCCGGGCGCTGAGCCCTGGGTTAAGCGATGTGGGGTGACAACCCAAGCGGCACAGACACACTCACAGCAAGCCTGGAACCAGGTCACCCAAATGCTGGCTCGAGCTCTGGGGAGACAATGGGCTCATGGGCAAGGGGGCCCAGGGGGTGGCTGCCTCCCTGCCAGCCGCCACGCAGAGCAAGCACGGCCCAGAAGAAAGTGCATCCCCATGGCAGGGGGGCAGGGGGCCAGAGGGATGGGGGGCAGGGGGACAGGGGGACAGGGGTGTTGGGTTCAGGGAAGCAATTGGGGCAGGAAGGCAGGGGGGAGGGGATAGGAGGTGGCAGGGAGCTGGAGGGCAGGGAGACAGAGGGCAGGGGGTGTTGGGGGCAGGGAAGCAATGGGGCAGGGAGGCAGGGGGACAGGGGGCAGGAGGAAGGGAGCTGGGGGACAGGGGGCTGGGGGGGCAGGGGATGTAGAGAGGTGGGGAGGCGGGAAGGCAGGGGGACAGGGGGGGCTGGTATGCAAGGAGCCCAGCCGGGCTGCAGAGGGTGGCTCACACACTTAGCAATTCCCAATACCAGACCCACGGTTACATCCGGGTTTCACATAAACAGGCGCCGGGTACCCCGTGCAATGCTTGGATTTGAAGTTCAAATACACAGAGTGGCTTTTAGTACAGGGACATGCCAAACACTGCACGGAGGTCCTTACCCACAGACATTATCTGCTGCCTGTCTGAAACTGGAATGTCACTGAGCGTCCCGCCCTTTACCCCGCGGGGCCCAGCCTCCCCTGCCCCAGGCTGTCTGTGCGCTCGTGGCCTTGCTCGCTGCCCCTCCAGGAGGCCTGTCACTCGCGCTGCAGGAAGCTACGAGGTCCAGGCTGAGAAGGCGAGGCCGCTCCAGGACCGGGATCGGGTGACCCAACTCCGCCCGGAAACGGACAGGCCAGAGCCCCTGGGTGCGGAGCTCCGAGCAGGCCCCGCGCTCCGGCCGCCCCGTCGACCTCGCGAGCGCAGAGGGGGGCGCGAGCTGGCGGAATCGGGAGCCGACCATCACGGCTAATTACCAGCCTCCAGCCCGCGCTCCCCGCAGATCAGACTTTGTCCTTCATTCGCTGGCAGCCCGGCCGGCGGCGCGTTAGGTGTCAAACTGCGGGCCCAGGAAGGGCTCCCGGCTGTGCTTTGCTGGGAAAACGCTCCGCAGAGAAACCCGCCCCCGAGAAGGCAGCTCCCGCTTCGCCTCGCCGATGTCAGCTGCTGTCGGGCAGCGCTGGGCCCAGCCCGGTCCGCACAGAGGGGCTCCTTTCCCCTGCGCACCTAGGGCTCGGGGAGGGGCTCCCGGGGCTCGGGGAGGGGCTCCCGGGGCTCGGGGCGGGGCTCCCGGGGCTCGGGGCGGGGCTCCTGGGGCTCAGGGAGGGGCTCCCGGGGCTGGGGCGGGGCTCCTGGGGCTCGGGGCGGGGCTCCCGGGGCTCGGGGCGGGGCTCCTGGGGTTCAGGGAGGGGCTCCGGGGGCTCGGGGAGGGGCTCAGGGGGCTCGGGGCGGGGCTCCCGGGGCTCGGGGCGGGGCTCCCGGGGCTCGGGGCGGGGCTTCTGGGGCTCAGGGAGGGGCTCTGGGGGCTGGGGAGGGGCTCCCGGGGCTCGGGGAGGGCCTCTCACCGCCAGGCCCCCAGGCCGGCCCCTGCAGTGCCACCTCGCACCCACGGCACCGGGATCACCACCAGGCCCAGCGCGTGGCGGCTCGGAGCGACTACTTGCCGGGTCCCTGCCCTTCGCCGGGTCCCCGCCCTTCGGAGGGGCTGCGGCTGAGATGAGAACCACGCCCGCCACGCGGAGACCCCTGCCTGACCCCCGGCTGCCGTCCGACCGCCACGAGGGAACCAACGAGGTGGCCTTGGGTCCGACAGGTCTGGAGCGGCGTCCATCTTCCCCAACAGTCGGAGGACAGCATCGCCGTGACCGTCACGGGCAGGGCAGTTGCTCTCCTTGCTCCGGGCCTTTGCGAACAGCCGGCGGCGGCGTGGTCTCTCCGGAGTCTCGCTGGCCTCTGCTCTCCACTCACCCGAAGGGCCCCCCCCCCCAGCCTCTGCCCGCTGGGCACCAGGTCTTGCCCGGAGACCAAGCAGCAGCCCCGCCCAGGGAAGGCGTCCCTCCAGCGGAGCGTCCTCTCCAGCTCCTTCGCTGTCAGAGGAGAAGACACCGAGGGCCAGCCCGCGGGGGACCGCACCGGGGCCACCTCTATGGGGGAGGGGGGGGTCAGGAAGGCCCAAAAGGGAAAACCACGGCCTCCAGGCAAACAATCAGGAGGGAGAGAGAGAGAGAGAGAGAGAGAGAGAGGGAAGCGCGTTCTGTGAGGGTCACTGGGGGCTCGTCACGGGCCCTGCGGGACCCAGGCAGGCCTGTCCCTCCTCGGGCAGCTGTTCTTGGCGGAGGGGGTCCTTGGCAAAGGAGGTGGGGGCACCTCATGGCCACGGCCCCACCCAGACCCCGTCGCTGTCCCCGTCCCCTGCAGACGCCCAGGAGCTGCCAATGGGTCCCCATCGGCCCTGCAAGTGGGCGGGCAGGCTGGGCTGAGTGTGGGCACCGATGGCCGCAGAGAGGACAGGAAGGAGGGAGGGACATGGCGACAGAGGGTCTCCTGGAGCGAGGGAGGGGCCGCTGGGCTGAGGGATGGCGAGAAGGACCCTGCCCTGGACCAGGAGGGAGCTGCGTCTCCCTGGAGAACGCCACCCGGACCTGCGGCGCACGGAGCTCCGGCAGCGAGGGCTGCCCATCCGCCACGAGGAGGCCCGGGAGGAGGACGCTGCGACTGTGGGGGCGGGCGGTGGGGGTGTGGGGGGAATGGGGGACTCAGCCAGGGAGGACCCAGAGGCCCGGCCTCCTCAGCCCCAACCCAGGGAGGGGTGTGCAGCCTGAGCTGGGGAGAGGGAGCCACGCACCCCAGGGAGGATGCAGGAGCCGGAGTCAAATGCACCACCACACCCGGACAGCAGAGGGCGCTGTCTTAGTCACCCCACTCCCTCACCCACACAGGGAAGACACGGGCTCCTCCCTGAGACGGCGCCAGGCCCAGCTTCCCCCTACCCACCCCCTGTGCACACACACTTATGTGCACACACACACACACTTATGTGCACACACATGCACACATACATACACACATGCACACAGCAACCAAGCTGTTCCAGGCTGACAGCGCCACCCAGTGGCCAACAGAGCTGTGGGCTGTGCGGCCTCCACGGGAGCCCCCCTGCTGTCCCACCCAGGGCCCAGCATCAGAGCAGTGTGGCCATGTGCCTCTATTTTCTTACAAAGAAGCGACTCAGCCGGGTTTGACTTCATCCACAGCAAAGAACTTTTAATAACAAGATAAACTGCGTGACGGCAGCATCCAAAGCCCTGTGGCACCCGGGGGGCGGGGGGGTCGCTCCACACGAGGCCTCCCGCCTCCACCACCTCCTCTAATTAGGTCTGTGTTTCCAAGCACCCGCACCCAAAATCAATTCAACCCTTACTTATGCTTCTGCGCGCACCTGGCCCACTGAACAGGCCGATTATGATAATCTCATGCCGCTCTGTGGACGTGGCCTCGCCATTCCCCCCAGGATTGAACGGGAATCTGCTTCTAAGGGCCATGGGGGGGCGGGGGGGGGAATGATCGGTGGGGGAGGATGGTCGGGGGGGATGATTGGGGGGGAAGGTCGGGGGGAGGCCTGTTTCCAAATCAGACGGCTCTCCTCTCGAGTGCTGGGCGGGGGAGTGCTGGGCGTGCAGCCACACCCGCGGGCCACAGCCCAGCAGCATCTTTAAAACTGTTCTTTCCTTGTTCGCTCTCCAATTTAGAAGCAGAGGAGACCCCAGGAAGACCGAGGTGTGATTCTCGGGGCGTGCAGCCACCCCCCCCCCCCCACCCAGCACTCCGCTGCGCCCTTGCACACCCCTGGGCTGGGCGTGTCCCTCTACGGGGACAACAGGCTCCAAGGGGCTGGACGGGACAAACACTCCAGGGCGCGGCACGGTGCCCGCTGGCCTCACGGCAGCATGCCCACTGCCCAGCGGCGACTCAATAAACGCGGAACAAACGAAATAAACGAAGACAGAAAGCACTAGAAGCCAGTGAGACCCCAGGCCGGCCCCCGGGGCTCTGGCCGCACATCCGGGAGGACAGACGCGGGTGGTCCCCTTGGGAGCGGGGTCGTGGCCGCCGGACAGGCGCTCCGTGGACAGACGGGCGGTGCCGGCAGAGGGCTACTCTCAATAAGAAGGTGCACGGGAGGGCTCCCGGCTGGGGCTCCCGGCGTGCGGAGAGGTTCCCCTATGTTTTTCGCAGCCCACGTGGTTGAAGCAGATTCACTGGGGAGCAAGACGGAGGCCGCCCCCCATCTGCTGCTCGTCGGTCAGAACCCGCGCTTCTATTTCCGCCCTCGGCTGCACGCCAGGCCCAAACGCCTCCTGCGGCGGCGGCTAAAAATACCACCCCCACCCAGCGGAGGCCCCGAGGGCGGCTGCGCCAGGACCACCAGACCTCCCGGCCCCCTCGACCAGGTCTCAGAGCCGGGACCTCCATCTGGAAACTCTCACCCAGGGCCCCCTCGCCCAGGTCTCAGAGCCGGGACCTCCATCTGGAAACTCTCACCCAGGGACGGGAGATGGGGGATGGGCGACAGGAGAAGGGGAAGGGGGGGGGAGACGGGAGACGGGGGAGATGGCGTTACAGGTAAGGCCTCAGGTAGACTGCTCAGCGCGACCAGCTCAGGGCGAGGTGAAAGGTCTGGAACACGCACCCTCGCTCCCGCCCCAGGCCCTTTGCACTTGCTGTCTGCCCCTCCCCCCATGGCTGGGTCCCCCCTTGACAGCGGGTGCTCCTCTCCCACCGCACCTGAAACGCCAGCCCCCCATTTTCCGTCATGTCATCCCCCTCCGCGGTTCACTGCACACCTGCACCGCGTGGACAGACGCGCGTGTGTGTGCATGTGCATGTGCACAGGTGCGTGTTTTCTCACGGGTGGGCTCACAGCACGCCCTCCTCTGCTGGGAGGCCACAGAGAAGGGATTTCCACGTCACCATGGTCCCCCCAGCCCGTCCCCAGACCTTCCCACGGGCTCTCATGCCTGGGGGGCCTCCTCTCCGGCAATGCAAGCACCTGGCGCCTCTCACACCTCCTGGTGCTGCGCCGTGTCTGTGCGCCTCCACCGGGGGGTGCCCAGCTCTCTGCTCTGACCGCGGACTCCTGGGACCAGACCGCCCTCCTGCTCTGCAGACCTGCGCGCTCGGGCCAGACCCGCCCCCCCTCACCGCCCCCCCCCCCCGCCCGTGTCCCCTCTGCACGCGGACGATGCAGGAGTGTCGCCGAGGGGCTGTCATCCAGACGACTGACCTGTCCCGGGTAGAACCACAGGGGCGCGGGCGGGGCAGCAAGCTGGGGGGGAACCGCTATCGCCGCCCGCACTGCGCCTCCCGCTGGGTCTCAGCGCAGCACATGGCAGGGTCCCCGGGACAGCGCTCCCAGACACGGACGTGCAGAGCTTTGCCCAGGCCTGACCTCCCCCCCTCCCCCCCTCCCCCCCACCCCCCGTGCCTGGCCACCCGTTGGTGCTGACTGTGCTCGATCAAGCGCCCTGGGCTTGCCCACAGATGGGGGTGCCCCACAGTGTCCTTGCCCACAGATGGGGGTGCCCCACGGTGTCCCTGCCCACGGGTGGGGCCCACACTGCTCCCGGCAGGATGGAGGGAAGGCGGTGTCCGCCCAGCACGCAGCCTCCACAGGAATGGCAGCAGCTGGCGCGCGGGACCCGTGGCTGTCGCCGAGGGCAATGGAAATGTCGGAGCAGAGCGGGCGCTGAAGGTCACGGACCGCCAGGCTTGGCAGGGAAGCTAATTAAGAGCTTGGGACTGGGACCCTGCGGGGCGGGGAGACGATGGGAAGGATAAATCCGCACTCCCCCCCCCCCCCCGCCTCCGTTCTGTGGGGGGACAAGGAGGCCGCACACCGGCTCGCTCGCTCACCGGCTCCGGGGTCCCAGCTCCAGCCACAGGTCCAGGCTCCGGGCGGCGCCCCAAGGAGCTCCCCCGGGGACAGGTGCTGTGCCGGCTCCGACCTCCGCCGCAGGGGGTCCCGGCCAGGGCCCTGCCTGTGGACCGGGCAGGTGCGTCACGTGCGTGAACCGGGAGAGCACGCTCATCACGGCGCCACCACCGTCCACAGGCCTAAGCCTCGCCGGCTCTTTCAGCCCCAGAGTCCTGACCCCTGACGGCCAAGAGCGTGTCCTGGGGAGGACGCTGTGATCTGGGCGATCAGGAGACCTGAAGACGGGGAGGTGTGGTCCCCCTGCCCCCCCAGACAGAGCGAGCCTGGCTCCGCCCACCAGAGCCCCTGGGTCTCTGCTGCCCACCCCCACCTGTGAGGGGGGCAGATGGCCCGGGATTAGGGGCCTGGGGGACGGGCCCAGCTCTTCATTCCCCCTGGGGCTGCCCCCCACACACACACACACACACCAGGATTTAACCCTTCAGCAAACAGGACGGCACCAGCCACGCGCTATGGGGCATGTGCCGCAGCCAGCACGGCTCTGTCCCCACCTGCCTGGACCCTCTGCCGGGGGGACACGCGGGGGCCGAGCAGCCGGGCTGGGGGTCAGATGCCCCCGGGTTCCGATGCAGACTCTGCTCCGGGGGCCTTGTGACCTTGGACACGGACACAAGCCTTCCCCAGGCCTTGGCCCCAACGAGGTGAGTGATGGCCACCCCCCAGGGCTGGGGCGGGGAGACAGGGTGCACGGCGCCTGCCACAGTGCACACCCTATTCAGGAGCCAGGGGCCCCTGGGCTGGGAGGTGGCTTTGGGGGTTCACCAGCCACCGCCCCAATGTCTCACCATGGTTTTAAAAACAGCCCCTGCCCGCCCAGCGGAGCGCAGTGGTTGAGCATCGACCTATGAACCAGGTCACAGTTCAATTCCCAGTCAGGGCACTTGCCCAGGTTGCAGGCTCGATCCCCAGTGGGGGGCGTGCAGGCGGCGGCCGAAACCTCATGAAGAGGAGAATGGATCTATGCAGCCTCCAGGGCCCAGCGCCAGCCCCCGACCGGCCGCCGCCACGCGCAGGAGCTCAGACTACAGCTGTCCCCAGTCGCTGCTCCCGACCACAGAGGGTGCCAGGGCGCCCGTCTCTGCCCCTTCCCAGCGCGGGACCAGCACACGCACGGTCCCCCCCAACAAGGCATCTCTCTGCACCCCATGCCTGGTGCGTGGCAGGTGCCGGGTGAGGCCTCGGTCCTGACGTCACTCCACAGCGATGGGCCGCTCAGTGGCAGGCGATGTGGGGTGATGCTCACCGGCCCCCAATTCCGACCACGCTCTCAGACAGCTTGAAAGGGAGGGCACTGAGGGGGACAGAGTCCCGCGACTCCCCGGGCCACAGGGCCTGGGACAGGCTCTCCCGGGGGTGTGCGCCCACACCTGCAGCGCTGGCTCCGAAGGCAGACTCTGAGGGCGCCCGAGGGGTCCGGCCTCTGTCTTTATAACACGTACCCTCGGGAGACTAGACACACCAACACTTGGGGGAAACGCCTCGAGGACATCAGTCAGCAACTCGGGGAGAAGCAAAAATCAACAAAGGCGACACTGGCCCAGGAGAACTTGGGGACATCTGGTGGACCCCGGGCGGGGCCAGCTCAGGAGGAAGCGGAGTCCTCGGATGAGATGTTAGATGGGTGAGGCCTCTGCCCGCGGGAGTCATCGCGATCTATTCCCCAGCTTCTGGCCTGTTAACGCCCCCTCCCCCTCCGACAACGCAGGGGCACTCCTTCGTTTTGAAAAATCATCCCTTTTTCACACCAAACTGTGTGGGTGTCACTTAACTACTCGTTTACTTTCTCTAGCAATGAGGGAACACACAAGGACTGTAAGCGTGCGATGCGCTACAACAGTGCGTTGGAAATTTCACACAAACACCCCAAGTCAGTCCCCGCTGCGCAGTGGCCACGCGTGCGCCTGGGAAGACGCCCGGGGCCCAAGCGGCACCCAGGACGCAGCCCAGGGAGGCCCCTCCAGGCGGGGACGCGGGGCCCCCCGCCCCCAGCACTGGGCCGAGCCTCGGCTCAGGGCCTCCTCACCCCCCCACCCCGCCCCCCACCCCCGCTCGCTCTGAGCCAGACAGCGCCCCTCCCGCCTGTGAGTGTGGGTGGCGCCCCCACCGGAGCACTGAGTCTGGGTTTCTGCTGAATCTTGTGAATTCAGGGCCAGGAGGATCTAAGGTATTTCCAGAAAGTCACCTGAAGGAGCAGCAAAGTCTTGCTCTGCCTGGGACTCGCCCAGGCCCTGCTTGGCTTCAGGAATTAGGGAAACGGGCCTCGCCCCTTTGGCTCTGCAGCGCCTGCACCCCCAGCTCCTTCCCGCAGGGATTTCCCGGCCGCTCTGCAGCGCCTGGGACCGGGGTGAGGATGCTGAGCTGACGCGGCAGGCCTGGACCCAGTGCTGCACCCCCAACAGCAGCCGGAGAGGGTGGCCCCGCCACCTCCCGTCCCGCAGCCTCGGTCTCCGGCTGCCACAGGGCGGCCTCCCAGCAGAGCTGCCACCACCTGGCCACAGGGCACCCGGCCCTCGGCTCCCACAGCCTCAGCCCACTTCCTGCAACACTGAGCCACGCGCTGGGCGGCCAGAGGGCTGGTGTCCTAAACCAGCACCTTCGGCGGAACTAGTCCTGAGATCCGCCCCACAAGCCTCTGGCTGCCTCAGCCCCGGGAGCGCAGCGCGCCCTAGTTCACGTGGACGCCGAGTGTCACCGCCAGTGGGGCGCGGAGGCACGGGGGCCTGGGAGGGGTGGCCGCTGGGGCCGGGCTGCCCCTGCCTGCACGCGGGGCGTCTGCCCTGGGAACTCCTCAATCCCCCCAATCCCCGGCCCACCACGCGGTTCTCGGAGGTGGCGGCAGGTTAGCCGCCCCCAGGGTCCCGGCCAGTCCCACCAGGGTCCCTGGGCCCCACCTCCGGCAGCAGAGATGGACCCTCGGTCTCTGGGACTTCGGCACCGGGCAGTCACACGCGGCACCTCAAACTCGACATGGCCCTGCAGTCTGACATGTCCCTGCCTTCGGGTCACCACCATTTCTCACACACACACACACACACACACGCACACGCATGCACACATACACGCACACACAGAATCACGGGCAAAAAGATAACCAGAAGCAAACAGCAGAATGTAATCAAGGGCATAACCAGGAGGCGGGGGTGGAGAACCGGAGGCCACAGCTAAGGAGGTGGCCGGGAGACTTTGTGGAGGAGTCCCCCAAGTGAGAAGGAATTGGGGGACACAGGCTCTGAGACGGGGGGCGGGGGGTCCAGCAGGTCCCAGCCGCTGAGTGAGCTGGCACAGCAGAAGGCAGAGGCAGGGGACAGGGGGGGTGGAGCGGGAGGACCGGGTGATGAGCCGCAGGGGGACTTGGCATTCTACCCCGAATGCATGCACAGGAGCCCAGGGTGTGTCTGCCGCCATGAACCTGGGCGGGGGTATCTGGTTAGAGACGCGGCTCTTCCTAGCACGCACGTCCCCAGTATTAAAGGGCTGCTTCCTGGACCCTCGACATCAGCTCCCCGCTGGCCTCAGAGTCTTGCACATGCGCACAGGATGGAACCAGCCTTCGGTCACAGACAGCACAGGCTCAAGCGTCCTAAATCCCCCACCTCGCCTCCCTCCCGAGCACCGAGCAGAGGCGGAGGGAAGGATGTGCACCGTGTTCAGCGGGCGCAGCGTTTCAAACGCCCTTCGTCTCCTGGGAGGGAATGATTTCGGGGGGCAGGGGCGGCGAAGCTAATGACCATAGTTAGTATCTATGGAAAGCTGAGCCCCCAAAAACTTCAGGGTAAAAAGCCTCGTGTGATTTCTCAGTAATTAACAGTGGGGTCCCCGCCGCGGCAAAAATAGGCCCCACCTGCAAGTCATTTCCTTTCTGGCCACCGCGCCTTCCTGGGGCCACGAGAGGAGGCGCCGGATCCGCGTACAGAGCGCGTGGGAGGGGCCGGCCGACCTGGAGGCCAAGTGCAATCAGGAGCACAGACCCTCCTTGTTGAGTTTAACTGTTTAATCCACCGCCCATCTCAGCCAAGTCCGAGGCTCACACGCCTCCCAGATGGACTTCTGCTCCGGGCGGCACCCTCCCAGCTCCGGCGGCCAGCGGCTCGGCCCACCTGGCGGTCACGCACAGGCACGCGGGGAAGCGGCCTGGGGTGGGGGCGTGGTGACCTGCTGGCGTCACTCGGCTAACAGTGGGGGGCAGGCCTGGGAGCCTGTCACCATGACCCCCACTCAGCACAGCTGACCCTTCTCCCGGGCTCTCAACCATCCCCCAAACCGCTCAACCATGGCCGTCCCAGGACAGCAGGCATCCACTCGAGACCCCAGCAGCGCCGTGAGCCCCGCGGCCCCGCCAAGGTCCTCGCGGCTCCCGCCCGCCCTCCGAGCCTCCTCGCGGCTTCTCTTCCTGCCGGTCATTTACCCGGGGGCATCCTTCCTTCTCTACTTACCCCGTGTCCCCACACAGACCCGCACACGACAAAATAGTAAGTAACCTGGCGGCAGAGGCCCGGGCGCAGGCACCTGGCAGTCACACACACCCCGGCCCCACCCCGGGGCCGCCTCCCATTCCAGATGCTCCATAAATATCTGCGCCGAATTTCGCCTCCCGGCGGATTGAAACCTTCATCCTCAGTAAGAGCGCGTAGGCTCGGAGCTCGTGGGAAAGGCTGTGGGTGCCATGGGGACCCCACGCTGGTCGAGACGCAGGAAGGACGGAAGGCCCGATGTCAGGCTAAGGGGCTACATGTGCTTGTCCCAGGGGAGACGTGTGCGGGGTGTCAACGTGGGAGCAAGAGCAGGGAGGCCGGGGGTAGGAGGCCGGGCCGGAAGGTTCCAGGCCAGAGCGAGAAGGGGAGGGAGGGGCCGAGAGCAGTGGTCAGGGCTGCGGTACCCAGGCCAGGGGGAGGCTGGTGAGAGGCGAGGCTGGCAGCGTGGTGACAACTGCCCCCAAAGATGCCCGCATCCCAGTGCCTGCAGCCCGAGCACGTATCACCTTGAAGGGACCTCGCAGCGGGGAGGCCCTGTGAGGGTGGAGCAGAGCTCGGGGTGATGCAGCGAGAGCCAAGGAATGTGGGCGCCCCTAGAAGCTGAAAAGGAGACAGACCCTCCCCCGGCCCCCACCGGAGCCTCCAGAGGCTGCAGCCCTGCCCCACCCCCACTCTGCTTAGCCAGCGCACCGACCCCCAGAGCTGTAAGAGATGCATCTGTGTGGTCTCCAGCCGCCACGGGAGCCACGACAGGAGGCGTGGCCTCGGGGAAGGGCTGCAGCGAGGACGCCCCATCGCCCCGCCAGGTGTACCAGCCCCGGGCTGGGGCAGAGGTCACCTCTCACACAGACCCGGCAAGCAACCTCTCCTCTCCCCTGCTTGCCAGTGTCTGCCATTGGACGGAGCAACGCGCCCCACCCCCCACCCCCCGCAGTCCTCGGCACCACCCCAGCCTCCGGGAGGTTCATGAGTGGAACAGACTCGCAGCCCAGACACCCCACCCGCAAAGACGGGCCTCCTCCCCGTCCATCCCGGCGGCCCCTCCCCGGGCACTGGCTGCAGCACCGTCTTCTTTCCGGGAAACGCCACTCCCTGCTGCCCTCGCCATTCTCCGCAGCGACCAGACACCCTGGAATGTGCCGTCTGGGGAAGGGGTGAGCCTCCCGTCGCTGGAGGGAATCCCAGGGGGACGGGGGGCGGGCAGGGGGGGGACCGCGAAGCACCCTAGGAACTCAGAGACCCTGTGAGTCTCTGGCGGGACTACCCCCCGGAGATGCGCTCACACAGCAGTGCCCACGTGGCATGCGGAAGGAGCCGCCTCCCCCCGACAGCTGTCCCCTGGCAGAGGGGCTGTGAGCGGAGGCTGGCTCCCCGCCCGGGAGACAAGAAGAGGCCCGTCTGTGACTCACCTGCTCCCGCGAGTCCTGCCAGACGGCAAGGCTGGGGCTGGAGGCGGAGGCACCAAAACAACGCGGCGTCCTGGCAGAGGGAGCCCACCCCCAGGGCTCCCTGCACGACCTCGCGGCTCAGGGTCAGAGAGAGAGAAACCACCGGGAGCCGCTCCAGCCACTCCAGCCCGGGAGCTGCCAGCCAGGGCTGCGCGGGAGGCTCCATTCACCGCCTGGCCAGTGAGGCTCAGTGGCTGAGCATCGACCTATGCACCAGGAGATCACGGTTCAATTCCATCAGGGCACATGCCCAGGTTGCGGGCTGGATCCCTGACCACCAGCTCACGAGAACCCTGGCTCCCCTCACCCCGCCTGCCCGACCCGTCACCCCTCCCAGCTGGTGGAGGGTCCCGCCCAGGATCCTGGGAGGGAATCTGCTGCAGAAGGAACAGACGCCCACTCCACACCCTCTCTGAACCGTCCTGGGGGCCGACAAGCCTGGGCCCAGCCCCGCGGGCGTCATGAGCTCCGGGGCTCGCGGGTGAGGGGCACCTGGCACCCGATCCTCCCTGAAACCACTGGGCGCCCAGGAGCAGGAAACAGCGGCCTGGAGACGCTCCCACTCACGGATGGTGCCTGCGTGTCAGCCAGGGGCCCGGCCCGGCCGGCGTGGCTCCGTGGCTGAGCACCGACCTAGGAACCAGGAGGTCACAGTTCAATTCCCGGTCAGGGCACAGGCCCGGGCTGCAGGCTCAGTCCCCGGTGTGGGGCGTGCAGGAGGCAGCTGATCCATGATTCTCTCATCATTGATGTTTCTCTCTCTCTCCCTCCCTTCCTCTCTGAAGTAAATAAAAGTGTATTTAAGAAAAAAAGAAAGAAAAGCAACTTCTGACCGGCAGGGACTGCAGTCTTCCCGACTGAGAAGCTGCCCCCACCCCCCAATTCCTGAGTTTGAGAGCCTGGGGGACAGGCTGAGCTCGCCGGGGCCACACCTTCCCTGGCTCCATCCTGACCTGGGAGGGCAGGGGCAGGCCTGCGAGCCTCCAGGGCTGAGGAAACTGAGGCGCAGCAGGGCCGGGAGCAGCCCAGCGGAATCCCCCCAACCTCCAGGAGCCGGGCCCTCTCGCCAGGTGGACACAGCACCCCAGGGCGCGAGCGGGGCCCCAGGGGGGCGTGGGGGTGCCGGGGTGAGGGCAGGCTGCCACCCCCAGCCACCGCCTCCAGAGCCTGGCTCCGGTCTCATCACCCGAAGGAAACGCTGATGTGACTGTGAAGACATTCGCCGCACAGAGCCAAGGTGACAGGCAAGGCCACGTTCGGGGCTCCCCGGCGGGGGGGGGGGGGGGGGGGCGGGTGTTAGACCTGCGACTCCCCTGGGAGGAGGAACAGAGTGAGTGACGCCCCCAGACCCCGCCGCCCCCCCCTCCGTGCTCAGCCCTCAGCGCGGTTATCTTTGTGGGAAAGCTCAGCAGAACCGTCTCCTCTGAGCTGTGTTTTGTTTTTATAAGTGAGGCTGGGGCCAGGGCTGCATTTTAAAAGCCTCTGCGTCACCTTGAAACGTGTTTCTCACGGCTGAGCGCCCCGGCGCCCTCGAAGGCACCCCCGCAGAGGCCTGGCTGCGGGAGGGGAGCGGGGACACCGAGGCCTGGCTGCCCGGGCATCACGGTGGGTCCCCAGCGTCTGAACCGAGGGCAGCCTCGCGACGGGCGGAAGCAGACCTCGCCGTCAGTCTCTTTGGCGGGTGGGCGGGATAATTAGGGCTCCGAACAGCAGGCAGTGGCACAGGGAGCCCCAGCCGGCACCCACCGTCCGGTGACCTACCCCTACCGTCCCACCTGGGTCTTTCCAACGTCCTGGCAGGAAGGGAAGTGGGCGGGGCCTCTGAGCTCCCCCAGCCCCGCAGGACCAGGATCCCCTCCCACTGGACTCCCCTGATACGTTTACTGGGCACCTGCTAAGCACCAGGCTTGGGGCCAGCAGAGACCAGACAGACACCCCACCTTCCTGGACTCCATACCCTCAGGGGCCTTGGGGACCACGGAGGTGCTCAGGGAGCCAGGACATGGGGGGCTGGGGTGTCGGGAAAGAGAAACCATCCCCACGGGTCTGTCTGTCTCCCCTCCTGTCCACGGCCACAGCCACTGGCGTTACCGTTATTTCTACCCACGTGACTCCGCCTGCTGCTGGCTCCGGGCGCGTCAGTAAAGAAATTCCTCTTAAAACCTGGGAACTTCACGGCCACAGGCCTGGCTGCCCTGTCATCCTATGCATTTTGTTTTATGCTCATTATGAAGGCTACATCCTGACGAAGTCCCGCGGGCTTCTCCAGCCTTGGGTGGGGGGCTCTGTGGCACCGAGAGAGCAGGACCCCTGTGCCAGGCTGGGGGTCCTTGGAGCCGGGCCCACCTCGCGTCACAGACAAAGAACCAACCGACACAGGAACCAAGTCAACACCGGGCGCCCACCCACCCAACGGCCAGAGGACGAGTCCGAACGAGGCTCCGATCGATGGCTTAGGTGGTTCTGAGTGAACAGACCGCGGGGAGCGGGACCGCGCAGTGAGAACAACGGCTCACCCGGTCAGCGGGCAGCCGATGGGAGAGGTGCCCAGGAGCAGCAGGAGGCCAAGCGCTTGGACTTGAAAGGCAAACTGCCCCCCTCAGGGAAGGCAGGGCTTGGGGGGCTTCCTCCTGCTCCACCTGGGCCAGCTCCCAACTGACCGGCCAGGCTCCCAACTGACCGGCCAGGCTCCCAACTGACCACCAGGCTCCCAACTGACCGGCCAGGCTCCCAACTGACCGGCCAGGCTCCCGACTGACCGGCCAGGCTCCCAACTGACCACCAGGCTCCCAACTGACCGGCCAGGCTCCCAACTGACCACCAGGCTCCCGACTGACCGGCCAGGCTCCCGACTGACCGGCCAGGCTCCCAGTGACCGGCCAGGCTCCCGACTGACCGGCCAGGCTCCCAACTGACCGGCCAGGCTCCCGACTGACCGGCCAGGCTCCCGACTGACCGGCCAGGCTCCCAACTGACCACCAGGCTCCCGACTGACCGGCCAGGCTCCCGACTGACCGGCCAGGCTCCCGACTGACCGGCCAGGCTCCCAGTGACCGGCCAGGCTCCCGACTGACCGGCCAGGCTCCCGACTGACCGGCCAGGCTCCCAATGACCGGCCAGGCTCCCAACTGACCGGCCAGGCTCCCAACTGACCGCCGGGCTCCCAACTGACCACCAGGCTCCCGACTGACCGGTGAGGCTCCCAACTGACCGGCGAGACTCCCTACCCGCCAGGCGCCCGACCCGCCCGCCTGTTTCTGGTTCCCGGCCTCCTGGGCTCTGAAGGACAGCCCCTCCCTTGGGTCACACGCGGCAGAATCCAGGTGTTAGAAGAAAACAGAAACAGAAGTGGCTCCTCGTCCGGTCTCACACTGGCCCTCGGTAGGCGGGAGACCACTTTTTCTTTTAACGTTTTTATTGGTTTTAAGAGACAGAGGAAGGGAGAGGGATAGAGAGACAGAAACTTCGATGAGAGAGAAACATCCTGGATCGGCTGCCTCCTACACGCACCCCTGCTGGGGATCGAGCCCCCATCCCAGCCCCGTGCCCGCCCTCACTGGGAAGCGCCAAGGTGACCTCTTGGTTCCGGGTCAACGCTCAACCGCTGAGCCACCCCCGCGGGGCCTGCACCACCTTTCACGCCTGGTCTTCCTCCTCCGAGCCCACGGCGGTGGGTTTCTTTGGGGGTGGCAACCCTGCAGCTCACCGGCAAGCGGCGAAGCTCAAGGCAGACACAGTGAGTTCTGCGTGGCTAAGACCTCGGGCTCCATCAGAAAATGAACACGGGCCGCAGTCACAGGCCCAGCCGCCTGCTTCCGGCACAGCCCACGGGGCGGAGCGCAGGGACCTGGCCGGTGTTTGGGCATCGAGGCTCCACAATGTCTCACAACGCCGAGGGGCGGGGGCAGCCACGTGGCCACGGACGGAGGGAGGGATGGACGGACAGCAAACATCTGGCCCCCCGAAGGACATCTGGCACATGCCACAGCTGGGATGAACCCTGAGGACACTCCGCTCAGTGAGATAAGCCGACGCAACGGGACAGACCCTGGAGGATCCGCTGATGTGCGGGCCCTAGAGGAGTCACCTTCGTAAAGACGGAAAGTAGACGGTGGGCGCGGAGGGCGGCGGGGGCTGGCGGAGGGGATGCGAGTGAGTGTGTGCTGGGGACAGAGTGTCAGTTTGGGACGACAGGAAGCTCTGGAGATTGTGGTGGTCACGGCTGCGACAGTGTGAATTTTCCTAATGCACCGGACCTGGGCACCTAACTATGGAAACTCAGGTTACTGGTGTTTTCCCACAATTAAGAACAATAAAGAAGAAGTATAAACCCGGCCAGCGGGGCCCAGTGGTTGAGCGCTGACCTATGAACCAGGAGGTCCCGGTTCAATTCCCCGTCAGGGCACAGGCCCGGGTTGTGGGCTCGATCCCGTGTGGGGCGTGCAGGAGGCAGCCGATCCATGATTCTCATCACTGATGTTTCTCTCTCCCTCTCCCTTCCTCTCCGAGATCAGTAAAAAATATATTCTAAAAAAAACAAAAAAGTATAAAAAAATCTCTTGCGCTACAAAACGCGCGCTGGGCTCCGAGTGCGGGAACTCGCAGCGCGGCGCGGGCCGCTCGGTGGCTCAGGCGCCCCGGGTGCAGGAACGTGCCTGTCTGGGAAGACAAGAGCCGCCTCCACTTTGCAGGGCTGTTTCCAGAGCTGACTGGGGTGAGGAGTGACGTGCGGGCTCAGCAGGGGGCGCGTGAACGCCCCGTGGCGACCGCCGGGGTCAGGGCACCACGCGTGGAAATGCCGAGACCTGCTATTGTGAGAGAAAGTGGCGCCAGAGGCCGGAGCCTCGAGGGGACCCTGGCAAACGCCACCTCCGGCTGAGCCTGGGAGATGCTATCGCTGCGACGGACGCTTCAGAAACACGCAGGCGCAGGCCTCGCCAACACCCTCTGAGGTGAAACGGATGCGAATAGCGCCGCCCCCCGTCCCCCTCTCTCCCCCCCACCTGCCCCCAACAGTGGCCTTGGGAGCTGGGCCCTGCTTGGGCCCTGCAGGAGCTGGGCAAGCACCGCGTTGCAAGAAATTATCTGCTTTTGCATGAAAATGACTGAGGAAGGAGAGTGCTGTTATTTTGAGATCTTCAAGCTGGTGTGAGAAGAAACTAATTAAATGATTGTCATTTTCTGTGCAAACACAGGAGCTGGCTGCCACTGAAATGCAAAATAGAGGGAACTTCTCTAACCTCAAAAGAACATCGGAGCTGACATTTTCTCAGCTCTCCGGTGAGCGCTCACATGCAAGGGCCCCATGAAATTTCTAAAATGGCAAACGGGGCTCAGTGGGACACAGAGGGAGAGCATGCCCTGTGTTCTGGGAGGTGCCCCGACCGTGGCTTAAGCAGAGGCGATGCTCCTGCTGCCCCTGGCGGGCTACCCGCTCGCAGCCACCGTCTGGCCGGAGCGTGTGTGTGTGTGTGTGTGTGTGTGTGTGTGTGTGTGTGTGTGTGTGTGTGTATACGCGCGAGTCCGCAGTTTACAAGCCCTGGGGCAGTTCACATTCACGCCGGAAGCCAAGTTCACACCCACAGGAGGCTTTCAAAGGGCCCCGCCCCCCCCTGCAGCCAGAGCAGGCTGGACAGATCCGGAGGCCCTGCTGTCCCCAGGGCAGAGCCAGGGTGCCACACGGGGGGGGGGGGGGGGCGGGGGCCCTGGACGGCTCCTCAGGTCGCCAGCGCCCCTCGCACTCCATGACGCTCCCAGGCGCCCCGGGACTGGGAGGGGAGGGCGACACGGGCGCTTGCCAGGATCTCTAAGTAACTGGCTCTCTGGAGGCTGAGAGAGGGGACGGCTACACGGAGCAGGCACAGGGACGCACGGAGCAGGCACAGGGACGCACGGAGCAGGCACAGGGACGCACGGAGCAGGCACAGGGACGCACGGAGCAGGCACAGGGACACACGGAGCAGGCACAGGGACGCACGGAGCAGGCACAGGGACGCTCGGGCCTGCCCAGCTCACTCCGTGGCTCCCCCGCTTCACGCCCTGACCTCGGCCTCGGGACGCTCCGCGGCCGCTGACAAATTATAATAAAGTAAAATTTAAATAACGGCCGTGCTTTCGAAGGGCCGTGCGCCGGCCGCACTCCACCCCGAAGGGGCGCGTGGGAGAACGGCGCTAATTCATGGCCTCTTTAAAACACTCCCAGGAGCCCTCGCGCAGCCACAAATTAAACAGGCGCTTTATTAAAGCAAAGGGAGATTTGTGCAATGTGGGCAGGAACTTTATTAATGGGGCTGTCTTCACGCCCCGGAGCCAGGCTTCCTGACGGATGGCCGGGTCCTCTCTCTGCCCAGCGCGCTGCAGGTTCTCCCTCCCCCTCGGCCTTCGTCCTCTCACCACCCCACCTCCTGCTCAGCCGACTCTACCATGGGTCGTCACCTCCTCCAGGAAGTCCTCCCTGACTTCCCTGGTGCAGAATCGCAGGGCGCCGGATAGTCTATCTAGACCAGTGGCCCTTTAAATACAGTTCCTCATGTGGTGACCCAACCATAAAATTATTTTCGTTGCTACTCCATCACTGTCATGTTGCTACTGTGATGAATCGTCATGTAAATATCTGATATGCAGGACGGTCTCAGGCGACCCCTGTGAAAGGGTCGTTTGACCGCCAAAGGGGTCGCGACCCGCAGGCTGAGAACCGCTGGTCTAGACCCGGTGTCTCACCAGGACAGGGGCTTCGCTCTCACTGTACCCCCAGCACCTCACGCCCTCTAGAAAGCAGCTGGTTTGAGGGCTAGCTTGAGGCCTCTTCTCACCTGTCCTGTCCTCACTGCAGACTCGGGCCTCTCTCCTCTCCCTCCGCACCCCCCGGCCCCGGCCCAGGCATCACCCCCTCTCTGAGCATCCACAGGTCTTGCTCCACGGCCCCGCCCTCGCCAGCCGGGGTCCTGGGCAGATGCCTCCTCGCCTCTCTGGGCCTCGGTGCCCACACCCCGGCCGCAGCCCTGGAGCCTCATTAGGCGCCAATCACCACCACCCGCGCGTCCACCCTCACTCCAGCCGCAGGTTCAGCCAGTAGGAGCTGCCGTCAACTCGAGGCTCCTGGCTGTCCGTGGCCACCCTCCTCCCCACCGGACCCCTCTGAGCTCCGCGTGCTAAGCTCGGGGGTGCGGAGGTAACTGAGCCGCCTCCCCGCTGCTATGGGCCAACGGTGCCCCCATGATAACCATACGCTCAGTCCTAACCCCAGGCCTCAGAATGGGGCTGTTCAGAGACAGAACTGAGGCAACGTGAGGTCATCGCGACGGGCCTGGTCCAACAGGACTGGTGTCCTTATTAGTAAAGGCGATGAGGACACGGACACACAGGGACGACCCGTGAGGACACAGGGAGGAGACGGCCGTCGGCACGCCAAGGAGAGGCCTTGGGAGGAGCCGCCCCCGGCACCTGGTCCTGGGTCCCAGCCTCTGGGCGGGGGTTGGGGGGTGCACTTCTGCTGTAGCCCACGGTCTATGGCACTTGGCGTTGGTGGCCCTCGGGGCTGGTCACCGGCAGGCGTCATGCCCCTGCTCACCTTCAGGGCTCCGCGCTCCCGATCGGCGCTCTGGCTCTCCAGGTTCCCCAGACCCCGGAGAAGAGGCCTCGGATAATCAGCTCGGAATCATCTCCGCTCACAGCCCCCTCGACCTCCCAGCCCTGTGGACGCAGCGCCGGGCAGATGCGGGCAGTGAGGTGGGGGGAGGCTGGTCTCCTGATGAGCAGCCACAAAGCCGAGCCATGGGCCTGGCTGCACGGCTGCAAGCTCACTTTCAAGTCCATCAAAGCTCTAGTGCCCTCAGGGGGTGCCCGCAGGTGAGCTGTATTTAAAATAAGCATAACCGCCCTGGCCGGTGGGTCGGCGGATAGATAGAGCGTCGGCCAGCAGACTGAAGGGTCCCGGGTTCGATTCCCAGTCAGGGCACATGCACGGGTTGCGGGCTCGATCCCCAGTGGGGAGCGTGCAGGAGGCGGCCGATCAGTGACTCTCTCTCCGTCTCCCTTCCTCTCTGAAATCAATAAAAACTATTTTAAAATAAGTAAATAAATAAATAATAAAATAAAATAAGCATAATAAGACGTGATTTCCCAGAAACAGTTAAATTGGGACGGGCCCAGCAGTCTCACTGGGGTAGCTGGAGGCCACGACCCCAGAGGCAGGGACCAGCGCTCTCTCCACCTTCCAGTCACCTCTCCGCCCCAGGGCAGCTCAGGACACAGCCCCGGAGCCCTGCACCAGCCACTCCATCCATCAAAGGCCGCTGGCGGCTTCCATGAAACATCCATTTCACAGTAACACTCTGTTCCTACAGCTAAACGCGGGCACAAAGGCAGCGTCCGCTTCCCAGCGAGTCCCTCCCACGCCTCCCGGAGGGGGCGCTGCCTCGGAGGGAAGCGCAGGGGTTCCCGCCGCCGCCTCGCGGCCTTTGGCGGGGGGGGGGGGGGGGGGGGGGAGGGGGGCCTTGGCGGGTGCTCTAAGCACCATCTGAGAAAGTCTATCCCTCCCACCAAATGCCTGTTAACATTTTGGAAAAGGACGGACGTGGTCAGGCAAACCCCGTCCCGGCTCCGGGAGCCGTCTGCGCCGGGAGCCGTCTGCGGAGCGAGCTCCCCGGGGCTCGGGGCCTGGCCAAGCGGGGACAGGACATTTAGGAGATTCTGTCAGCACACTGGCCTCAAGTGCGTGTCCTGCGGGTGGTAGCTTTGGGCGCCGGTGCTTTCAAGCGAGGTGACACCAAGTGGGGAGCCCAGGCCTTAGGCCGGTGGCTGCGGCGGAGAAGGGGGGAGAGGGCATCGTGGGCCGGGAAACACGGAGAAACAATGGTTAGGAAAATGGTTGCACATGCTCGTTCCAGCTCCCGGCCCTGCTGTCCCCCAGCTGAGACCCACAGCATCACTTCTCCCCGAGCCACAGATGGCGGGCCCTGGCCCTTCAGGGGAACTTCCCAGTACCCCTGTACCCCAGCCCACTGGCCCCAGCCCCTCCTCACTCTCTCCAGGGAAGCCACCAGCCTCGGGCTCCCTGCTGAGAATGGGCAGGGCTGGGGAGGGGGGCAGGGGGGGCGCTAGGTGACGGGGAGTCCTGAGGCACTGGGCCCACCGCGGGGCTGGGTCTGCACCCCTCGGTGTCTCTCTCTCTTCCCTCTCTCACCCCCCTTCCCTTCATGAAGCTAAAGTGGCGAAGGGACTGCAGGAAGCCGCTGGGCCCACACTGGGGGGGTTGGGGGGGGCTTGGCTGAGCATCTGGCCCCACAGCACGGCCTCCAGGTCTATTTGTCCTTTTGAGTCACTGGCCTGGTTACCTCTCACTCAGGAAATTACAGCCCAGCACGCAGCACGGCTGGTCCTCCAGCCCTGGGCGAGCAAAGGGCTGGGCCCGCTGCACAGCCGGCCGGTGACTCCTCTCAAGATGCAGGTGGGGAGGGGGTGCCTGCTCCCCTCCGTGAAGCACCCCCTCAGCACCCGCTGCCCCTGCTGCCCGGTGGACCCAGGAAGTCAGCTCCGCACCCCCTCCCAGGGGTTCTAGTCAAACACCAGAGACTGGGGGTCCGCGCAGGCAGCCCCGGCAGGTGGCGGGGGGGGGGGGCAGAACCCGGCCCTCAAGCAGCCAGGCCCATCAGGTGCCCCCAACATGCTCATCCGCCGCCCCCAGCAGAGCCCTCACCAAGGGGGAGGGGGAAGTGCCACCTAGCTGGGGTTAGAGCCCTTTCCTGGAGAGAGAAGCACCCAGGCAGGTGCCCCCCCCAGAGCACGCAGGGGTCCCACCCTGGGCAGCCTCCTCAGAACTTTGGGGAGCAGTGGTCAAGGATGAGAGTTGGGAGTCAGCCACTGGGGAGACCCCATGAACAGCAGTGGGCAGAGATTGCCACGTCCCCTCCCCATACAACCAGCCATACACAAACACACGTGCACACGCACACGCACACACAAACGTGCACACGCACACACAAACGTGCACATGCACACGCACACACACGCACACACACGAAAACAGCTGCCACCTCCCGGCACCACCCCCTCTTCACACTGTAATGACCCCCAGGGCTGCCTGGAGGGGACTCCAGAGTGACCGTCGGCTCCCGGGGGGAGGGGAGAATACAAGGGGATCCCCAAGTCCTGAGGCGCAACTCCAAAAAGGATGGGGAACCTCTGCGCTGGTGGGGGAGGCACAGGGGACCCCAGCAGGAGTGGCCGTGGGGAAGGAGTGAAGGGGTGTCTGCTGAACTTCCAGAGGGAGGCGGCCACCGTGGCAGGGCCCACAGCGGGGGGCGGGGTGGAGGGGAGTTTGCAGACGCAGGTACAGAGCAAGGGGGGCACCAGCTCAGTGGGTACCCAGGTCCCTGGGCATCCAAATGCATCCCACGGCCAGACCTCAAGGTAGCCGTGGGTCACACGAGGGTAACCGGGGAGAGGGGTGGCCCCAGAATCGGGCGCCAAGCTGACCAGGAAAGCCCGGGAGCCCACAGAGTGCCCTGAGCAGGTCCCAGGCTGACCAGGCGGAGGAGGTGCTGGAGCCAAATCCCAGAACGCGCCTCTGAGCGGGGAGGTGGAGGCTGACGGCTACGGAGGCGCAACACCGAGTTGGGGGATACCCTACGGACCCGGGGGCGCCCCGCGGGGGCCCCGGATCCCAGGAATCTGCGGCAATGCGCCCCCTCTCCCCAAGTAACCGGTGGCCGGAGGCCAGCAGGGGAGCCTCCGATCGCGTCCCCAAGTAGCAGGAACGCCCAGGTGACCGCCGGGCGGCCCGGAAGTGGGGGGCTCCAAGGTGTCGGGGCGGGGACCCCGGGCGCGCAGAGGTCACTTACGCTGCTGTTCTCGCCCGTCCAGTGCACCATCGCCTGGTTGTGCGTCGCGTCTCCCTTGAGCACGAACGACGAGCTGGTGAGCGAGACTTGCGCCCGCGAAGTCGCTCCGGTTCCCGGCGCCGCCCGCACCCAGCGCCCCTGGCCCGCGGCGGGGGCTCGGTCCTCGCCGGGACCGGGAGCGGGACGCGGGTCGCCGCGCTCCGGCCCGTCTTCGCCGCCACCGGGCAGGGCTCGCCCCGCGAGAGGGCCCGACGGGGACCGGGTCAGCTGGACGGGGGGACCCCGGCGCCCAGGCTCGGGGGAGCGCCCCGCCGCCCCGCAGGCGGCCGGCGGCAGCGGCAGCAACAGCAGCAGCAGCAGGAGCGGCCGGGAGCGCGGGGAGCGGGGCAGCGGCGGCGGCGCCTCGGGTCTTGGAGCTCCGGCGGCCGGGCCGGGGCCCCTCGGGGTGCGCGGGGGCCCCCGGGGAGCCATGGGCGCAGAGGGGTGGCGGCGGGGCGGCTCGGACAAGGGAGACCGCTGCCGCGAGAGCCGAGGGCACGGGGGAGCGCGAGCGAGAAGCAGAGAAAGGAGCGGGGCGGGGAGGGCGCGGGAGGAGGGACTCGCCGCTCCCCGCCGCCTGCGCGCAGCCGAGGGCGCACCGCCACCTGCCGGCCGGCCCCGCGCCCGCCGAGCGAGCGCCTGGAGCTGCGGGCCGCCGGGTCCGGGGGCGCCGCCCCGCCCGCAAGGCCCCCGAGCCCGGCCCGCTCCTCCCGCCCCCGCCCCTCCTCCTCCCCTTCCTCCCGCTGGTCCTGCGCGCCCGGGGCCGCTGAGGGCCAGGCGCTGGGGTACAGGCGGGAGGCCAGCCAGTGGCCAGACCCTGGAGCTGACAGTGGAGGGAGCCAGACCACACCCAGATGGGCAGGTTATAGGTAAAACAACCTCGGACCCCGGACTGGGGCACAGTGTGGGGTGGCGGAGGGAATTCTGCGGCCTCGGAGGAGCTGAAGGTGGAGGCCGCCTTCCGGGCGGTGGGAGGCGCTGCAAAGGCCCGGGGGCTGCCGCGAGCCCGCTCCTTTGGCAGCTCCTGTGGCTTCGGCTTCGGCTCCGAGACTTGCAGCGGCTTTAAGTCCCAACTCCAGGGGCCAAGGGGCAGCCCTGGGCATAAGGACAGACACTGGGTAGAGGGAGTGTCCAGAGGGAGAGGGTGGGGAGCAGGGTCTCACCCAGGGCCGAGCACCCCCCCCCCATGGTCACCCCGCCTTTAGACAGATTCCAGTGCAATCTCCCAGGCACCCACCTGTGCCCTTGGCCTCAGAGGAAATACAGGAGCCAGAGCTCTGCCTCTGCCCGGCCAGGGGCCACCCTGCCCCATCCCCCCGCCACCCCCTCCCCCAGCATCTGAGCTTTAAAAACCCTCAGGGTCCGCGTCCCTGTCACACCAGCCTCCCAGCTGCGGCCCTGCTCCAGAGAGAGTGGGAGCCTGGGGGGGGGGGGGCGGCGGGGAGGCGGAGAGCTTGGCCTGGAACATTGGGAGAGAGAGAGTGGGGGTTCCCTGGGACCGGCAAACACCTGAAGACCCGGGCCCTCTCCCCAACCCCCCTCCGCAGAAGTCACATCCAGGGCTCCTGCCGCACCCAGTGCTGTGGTGGGGCAGGCAGGGCGGGCGGAGCGGGCGGGGTTGGCCAGGTGTGTCTGAGGGCGGCCTCCCTTGGAATGCACTCTCCCCAGCGTCAGGTTCCTGCCCTGCCGGCTCTAAATCCGCGGCTCAGGAGAGGGGAGGGGGCGGCAGCTGTGGGGACACCTGGCGGGCACCTGGAGCAGAGGTCAGGAAGGGGTCAGTGCAGGGCTGCATGGCGGGGAGCTAGAGAGGGGCTGGCTGCAGACAAGCAGACCTCGGCTGGCGGCTGGCGGCACAGGCTGTCCCAGCAGACAAATCCGCCACAGGCCGCGCCCTCTCCCCAGCTGGGAAACCGCTAAGGTCTCCTCCGGGCGTTGGTTTTGTGGTGATGAAGGAAGGCTCGGGAAAACGTGACAGTGACAAGTTACTGAGCACCTACTGTGCGCGGGGCGCTTTCCTAGGGGCTGGGTGCGTCCTGGAAAGGAAGCCGGGCCTCTGCTCTTGAGGGGCTGGGGACAGGGCGTCGTAGCTCATTCCCACGACAGGCTCGGGGTAGGTGCGACTGTCCCGGTTTTACAGCCGAGGAAACAGACCAGGCAGGTGAGTGCCCAAAGCCACCTGCCAGGCCCGTCCCAGGCCGGAGTCCAGCCCTGTTTTCTGGCCCCCAGGTGGCTCTCTTTCCTCCCATCCCCCACCCCGGACCCCGTGCCTGTCCTCTGAGGGTCGGGCCAGCCCTGCAGGAGACACACACATGGCCACCACCCCAGGCTCAGCCTGAGGCCACAGCGTCAGTGACCGGGCTGAGGTCCCCGACAAACGGGAGGCCAGGCCTGGGATGCAGGTGGTTACACCGCACAGGCGCTCAGTGGGCGGGACTGCTTGTCCTTCTCTGAATGCGAAGCTCAAAGGCCGGTGACCCCAGACCACTCAGCTCCCGAACGCCGCTGGGCACGGGGCAGAGTGACGAAGGAGACGGACGGGTTCCCTGTGCTCGGGAGGCACCTGCCCCCGTGTGGACGGCAGCTCCTGACAGACTCACTTCACAGAGCGCTGAGCCCCCGGGAGCAGCCACGCCCGGGGCCTAGTCGGGCAGAACTGGGGAAGCGAGGACTGGCTCTAAGGATCCTTTCCTCCCTGGCATGTCGCTGTCACGGGGTTGAGGCCCGACTTCCCTCCCTAGGATAGATCCAGGCCGCAGGCGTATTTCCGCCCCAGGCCCAGGGAAGCAGCAAAACCAGACAGGTGACGCCCACAGCTGCCTCCGCATTGACTAATGCCCCCCTGCCCTGAAGAGCACCTGGAGGGCTGGTGGGTGTTCTATTGAGACCCTCCCCTGGCACCTCCCCGCAGACTCCCACCTGCAACAGAGCAATGAGCACCCTCAGCACAGAGGACCCCGCTGTGGGCTCTCCCTTCTGGGAGCACGCGCTCGCCCTTCCCTTCCCCTCCTGCCCCACAGGCACGTCCCCTAAACTCCAAGGGACCCCCGAGACCTGCAGCCAGGGGAGCACTGGGCTGTGCCAAGGCCGGAGGCTGAGCTGTGAGTCCCACAGATGCTGGGTGGGGTGGGGTGGCCCTGCCGGGAGGTCCCCCCCCACCAGCAGGTCACCCCCCGCCCCCAGCAAGCACACTGCATTCCCACAGGCCTGCGTTTCCAACGCTGTCACCTGGCCGCTCGATTGCTGTGTGCTCTGGGTTGGGAAGCGCCACTGAGGCTGCTGTCCTTCTCCGAGGGACCATGGCAGTTGCACATCAAGGACTGAAAAGTTCTGCAACTTAAAAGCCAGGTTGCCTTTCATTGATTCCATTTCCCCCCAACTTTCTGACCCAGTGGTTCCTCCTGCTGCCAACAGCAGTAACACCTGGTGAGCACGGCGACTGTGGAGAGGTGCTGAGTGGGTGGCAGAGTTCATTCCACCTGAGCTGGCAGCCTCGGCAGAGAATCACGCAGGGAGGTGGCAGGGAGTGGCAAATGGCCAGGACATGCAGGACAGTCAGTGGCTCTGAGGCCCACAGGCTACAGGTGTGTCCCTTCTGAGGTCGGGTTCCCAAGAAAAGGAGCAACATGGTCAGAATGGAGTTCAGAAAGTGGATCTAGCAGCACCTGCTTGGGTTTGTGACGATGTATTAGATTATCGGTCGCCAACCCGTGGTCCGCAGTCCACTGGTGGTCCGTGAGTTCCGAAAGGTTGGCGACCACTGGATTAGATGGATCCTCTACACCAGTGGTTCTCAACCTTCTGGCCCTTTAAATACAGTTCCTCATGTGGTGACCCAACCATAAAATTATTTTCGTTGCTACTTCATAACTGTAATGTTGCTACGGTTATGAATCGTAATGTAAATACAGTGGGGCCTTGACTTACGAGTGTCCCGACTAACGAGTTTTTCGAGATACGAGCCGTCTCTCAGCCGATTTTTTGCTTTGAGTTGCGAGGTAAAATTCGGGTTACGAGCCAGCTTCAGATACCCCACCGCTAGTTGGCGCAGCGAATGTCACAGTGAACGCCACAACATCAGCCCAGCATCACGTGTCTCACTCGTTCACTTTTTGATTTGACATACAAGTAATTTGAGTTAGGAGCTCCGTCACGGAACGTATTAAACTCGTAAGTCAAGGCCCCACTGTATCTGATATGCAGGATGGTCTTAGGCGACCCCTGTGAAAGGGTCGTTCGACTGCCAAAGGGGTCGCGACCCACAGGTTGAGAACCACTGCTCTACACCTCTCGATCTCTAGTGCAGGACAGTGTTAAAGGCTGTTTCTGACTAATTGGATCAGGCAAAGACTCAAAGCCTCCAGAGACGCTTCTGCCTACAGACTGATAGGACTCCGACTTGAATTGCCCCCCAATTGTCCCCAGGAGTGGGGAGAGTTTTTTTCTACAGGGTGGGACAGTTGCTTCTGCCTGGAGGCTAACTGTTACTTTTAATCGCTTAAGTGTCCTCAGGGCAAGGTGTTTCCAACAGCCTGTCGACTCTCTTCCCCCAGGCAAGGCAGATGTCTATGTGGGAAAGATGTCCTCCACTGTGTGAGAGAATGACTCAGACCAGGAAACTCGGGGTGTCTGCCTTCTGAGCTCTATCCCCCAAGTCCCCAGTCCTGGGTTCTGCTCTCACAGCTCCAGTCCACCTCACCCTCCCTCTGCCAGAGCACCAGGTGGGTGGCTCCACAGGGAATTTTGTGTGTTGGCCCTTTAAGAGGGTGCCCCAACGTTCAGCTGCCACTCCCTGGCAGACAGCACCCCACTGCTTTTCACAGCTAGATGTTATGCGGGTACCCTTCTCAGTTCTGGTGCTCTCTGCTGGGGGCCCCAGCTTGGGGATTAGACCCCAGAGTTCTCAGTGGCACCCCCCACAGCTGAGATATCTCTCTGGGACTTCAGTGCCGTCTGTGGGTGCCCGGCCAGCCCTTTCGCCCCTCCGCCCCTCCTACCAGTCTCTATGCGTCTCCACCTTCGGTCCTCGGGTATCAGGGTTCTCTCCTGCGAGGTTTCCTTTGATTATTCAGGAAGCCTTTCCGTGTTTCAGTTGTAATTCCAGCTTGTTCCTGGGAGCATGTCCGTGCACATCCTCCTACTCCGCCGCCATTTTTAATCTCTCTCTAGCGGCGTCTGAAATCCGGGTTTGGAAGAGAGACAAGGAGACCAGCAGGGAGGGGGGTGAGCAATGCCCGGCCTGGACAAGAGCAGTGGGGAGGGCTGCAGAGGAGGAGCACAGGAGGGTCCCCAGGCTGACGGGGCAGGGGAGGGAGAGACAGAAGTATCTGGGGACAGAGGCCCTTCCTGGGAGGGGACGCCTGTGACAGAGCAGGTGTTCAGCTCAGGTGTTGCCTGCAGGTGTCCGGGCCTCCTGGACGCAGTACCAAGCTAGGCTGGGCGGTGATGAGCCACCCCGACCCGGGAACCCTGTGTCCACAAGGTCGCTGCAGGTCAGGTGCCCACTCCGCTGGCAGCTCTGCCAGGTCACATGGCAGGAGAGAGGGGAGAACCTCTCTTACCACACTTACACTTACAGGATGTGCTGCAGGGGTCACGCCCAGGGTCACTCCACTGCCCACAGCCCATTGGCCAGCGCCCCGGGTCACGGCCTCCACCTCCCTGCACGGGAGGCTGGCAATGCAGGGCAGGAGGACACGTGGCCAGTCCCCCCCCCCAACCCCCCCGCGGCACGCGGGCAGGGAGGCTCTGCAGCCTTTGGAACTGGCGCCCAGGACAGTGCCAGGGCCGGAGCGGAGACGGGCAGGCTGTTGAGTGCGATCCCAGGGGAATGCAGAAGGAAGAGAGAAAACGGTCACACCACACATTCCTCGCAGGAGGTGTTGCGGAATTCCCGGAGGATGACTCGAGATTGAGTCCAAATCTCTTGTTTTCAAATATCCGATTACTTGTTGTCATGCAGACAAGGCAGGCAGACTCTTTCCTGATTTCTCGGCTTCCAGATGGCTCCTCGCGTGGCACGGGCAACCAAAAGCAGTTGGCAGGGGCTCAGGGACCCGCTGCCTGCCCGCACTCTGCAAGGCCAGGCCTGGCGATGAGATGATGGATCTGTCGGAGAGGCACTCAAACCCTTCCGCTCTAATCAACACTTTGAAAGAACTCACAGGATTCTTGCCTTAAGATTCATTTCAGAAATCAAATTTTTTGGCTACCAAACTACTGAACATGAAACGGATTTTTTTTAATGTAAATGCTTTGCACACTTACATTTTTCTCACAAATAAAATTTGGGTTGAAAATCATGGCTTTAGGGATTTCAGCTCGGAGGGTAATTAAAACTTACTGCTTTCCCCGGGAAGGGCCACCGCCGTGATCCAGGCTGAGGGCGGGTCTCAGGGCCCTTTCCTGAGGCTTGTGTCCCCGAGAATACAAGGGTCACGACCTGGGGCTGTGTCACTCTTTGTCCTCCACTTGTTCTCAGGGCCCAGCACAGTCTGGGCACATAGTAAGCACTTAACAAGTACTGAGGGGGTGGGTGGGTGGATGGATGGATGGGTGGATGGGTGGATGGGTGGATGGGTGGATGGGTGGGTGGATGGGTGGGTGGGTGGGTGGGTGGGTGGATGGGTGGGTGGTTGGGTGGGTGGGTGGATGAGTGAATGGGTGGGTGGGTGGAAATCCCCCGGAAATCAGGCTGCCAAATGATAACTGCCGAAGTGAACAGCTACCCAGCGGAAGGGAAAGAGCACTTGACTGAGAGTGGGGAGAGCCTGGTTCCGTGTCCACGCTGCACTGACCGAGCTTCGAGAACCTGGGAAAACCCCTTCCCACGGGAGCTGCTGTGCTCCCCACTGCTGCGGGGTCTCTGTCGCTGCCGCCTTCCCAGCTTCAGGTCCCCTGAGGAGCCCAGACTTGCCCGCAGCGCTGCCAGGTGGGCGTGCACATCAGCGAGGCAGACTCTGCGACAGCAGTGAGCGCTGGCAAACCTTCTCCAGAACTCACCCAGAACCCGCACGAAGGGACAAACACGACCATTTCCTCAGCCGGGAACCGCCCAAGCGCGCAGCAACCTGAGGTCTCTGCTCGCACCCGCTGAGCTGCTGAAGCACCAGTGGGCACCCAGCACTCAGCCCGGGCAGCCCACCGCCCGTCCCGCGGGGAGCCTGGGGGCCCTGGGGGCAGCCCACCGCCCGTCCCGCAGGGAGCCTGGGGGCCCTGGGGGGCAGCCCACCACCCGTCTCGCAGGGAGCCTGGGGGGCAGCCCACCGCCCGTCCCGCGGGGAGCCTGGGGGCCCTGGGGGTGGCCGCGAGGACCACAGCTGCACTGCCCGGTGAAGGGCGATCACCACCAGGACGGGGGGGGGGGGGGGGGCCCGAGCCCCGCGCGCAGCTCTGTCCGTGGACATGGTCTCCCTGGAGGTTGTGTGGAAGGGCCTTGGCCTCTGGGGATGCCCGAGCCACAGGCTCCCCGCTGCCCCAAAGGCCGGGTGCGTGCGCACAGGAAACAGCCTGGGAGAGGGCCGGCCAGGCAGACCCGAAAACGCCAGGTGCTGACTGCCCCACACACACAGGCCTTCGCCCCGGGACGGGAGGCTTGCTGGCCGGGGATTTAAGGACGGCGAGGGGCTCGCTCTGCGGAGGACGGAGGGAGGGCTGGGCGCACACGCCTGCGAGCGTGGGGATTGTGGATGTCAGCTGTGCCTCCATAACGCTGGTTTTAAACGAGAAAGCGGTGCCCTCTGGCTGCCCACAGTCATCCCTTCGGCCGGCCCCTGCGCGCTTGCCTGCGGGATCCCTGCGGGCCATGGGCGGCCGGCGAAGCGACTGTGAGCCGCTGGCGATGAGCGGAAGGTCGCCATGTCACCGCTTTCCTTCCTTCACCCTCTCCGGCCTGGCAGCGCCTGTGAGGTGAGCACGTCCAGGTCACCCCGTTACAGCCGGGAGAGTGAGGCCCGGGGGCGGTGTGCGTTCAAGGTGACGGGATGGCCGTGGAGCCGGCAGGGCCTCCGCACCACAGAGCAGCCTGGATGCCTCCCCGGGGCTGCCTCTCCCCCCCCCACCCCGCCCCCCCACCCCCTGCCACCCTGACTGCCGCCCCCCCCACAGGGCACACCTTCTCCCCTTGGCCTGATTCCCAGGTGCCGTGGCCCCCGCCCCACCGGGCCCTGAGGCCGGTCTAGGGGGCTGAGGTCTGTAGTGAGTTGGCCTGTGACCCCCAGAAGGATGTGTCCAAGCCCAGCCCCGTGACCTGTGAACGGGACCCTCTCTGGAAACAGCGTCCTGGCAGACGGAAGGAGCCGGTCACAGAGAGGCCTGAGGGCCCAGAGTCACCGAGACGCAGAGCCGGAAGCTGCAAGGGCGGTGCCAGGGGCGGGCGGTGCCAGGGGCAGCGGGGAGAATGGGGTCGAAGGGGGCAGCTCCCCCATTGCCAGAGGAAGGGTCTGGTGGAGACCGGCACACAGCAGAGTGAACTGTGACCTGTGACTACTTAGTGCTCGTGAACCGGACACGTAAACATGCTTCCGTGGACAGCACAGCGCGGGTCCCAGTCCCACGCAGGGTGGGGTCGGCCGCGGAACCTCCAGCACCCGGAGGGACGGACCCCCGGCACCCGGAGGGACGGACCCCCGGCACCCGGAGGGACGGACCCCGGCACCCGGAGGGACGGACCCCCGGCACCCGGAGGGACGGACCCCGGCACCCGGAGGGACGGACCCCGGCACCCAGAGGACAGACCCCCGGCACCCGCGGGACAGACCCCGGCACCGGAGGGACGGACCCCCGGCACCCGGAGGGACGGACCCCCGGCACCCGGAGGGACGGACCCCCGGCACCCGGAGGACAGACCCCCGGCACCCGCAGGAGGGACCCCTGGCACCCGGAGGGACCCCCGGCACCCACAGGGACGGACCCCCGGCACCCAGAGGACAGACCCCCGGCACCCACAGGAGGGACCCCTGGCACCCAGAGGGACCCCCGGCACCCACAGGGACGGACCCCCGGCACCCGGAGGACGGACCCCCGGCCGGCAGCGCAGCGGGTTCTCCCGCACCCACAGGGTGAAGTCACAGACGGGCTGAGAGAGGAGGGATTGCCGGGCTGCACGGTGGGTCCGTCTCAGCCAAGCGCTGAGCTAGGAGGCCGGACGCTGGGAGTGACCTGCACTGAGCGCTTTTATACTAAAACACTTTTCGGCCTCCTCCCATCTGCGCCCAGAATAGCACATCCGAGGGGAGGGCTCAGCTCTAGTGGCAGCGGGCGCTCCCCCGTGACAGCAGGACGTGCACTGCGCGGTGTTTCGTCCTCACCCACGCGCGGGCCTCCCGGGAGCCGAGAGCCGGTGGCAGGGCCGACCCCAGTGGGTGAAATCGCACACGTGAGTGAGGAGAAAGCTGATCCGTGAGACCTGGAGGCCGACCAGCTGGAAGCCAGGTCTCCCCTCCCCGTGGAATCCGTCCCCAGGTGCACACCCTGATGCCCCCACTTGCCGGGAGCCGGTCCATCCTTGCTGTTTCAAGGGACCTGGCATATATGGCATACTGTTCTTAATATGTTTGCTCCCCTTAGCGCTGTGTGTTTTAACCAAGGTCACCTCTCCGAGAAAGGTTGTTTCCCCAGGTAGGGATTTTTCCCTGAAGTCAGGGAGGGGATAAAACCCCTCAACTAAGTGCCAGGGGGGTAATTAATCCCTTTAACTACGAACAATCATGCTTAAGCTACATAATCTTTACTCCCTGGAATGGAGATAAGAAACGCCCTAACCTTTGTAATAGAGATTGATAGGATTGAATCAACTGGTATAAATACAGTTGTAACAAGACAGAACTCAGAATCTAGAGACAGAGACAGAACTCAGAACACAGAACCAGACAGCAAGAGACAGAACTTCAGACACAGAACTGAGAACACAGGGCTTGGAAGACAGGACCAAGAGAGACAGAGCCTAGGCACAGAACCTACACAGAACGTTCTCTACGGACAGAAGAACTTCGCTGGCGAGAGCATGCTGGAGGATCCTGGACAGGGACTGGCCTCGGAGCCTGGAGGCAAAGCCTGGTGAGAGAGCATGGCAGGGGATCCTGGACTGAACCTGACTACAGAAATTGGCAAGAGAACCTGACTAGAACCTGGCTATTGAACCTGGCTAGAGGAACCTGGCTATGATGATCACCCGAAGGCTGCCTCCGTGTCATTCCTTCTTCGCCGACTCCGTCCACACCTTTGGGGACCCCTGGACCTGCTGGGGTTGGACCCCGGCACCCACTGGCGCTGGGTGGCATTCGGAGGGGGCCCTCGGGAGCGTCAGGACCACGAGGAGCTGGGAGCAGCCCCAGGGATGAGCCCTGAGGAGGGAGGAGGACGGTGGGAAGGCGCCGCCCCCAAGGCCGTGTCCGTGGGCACCTGGTGCTGGACCCGGGCGCCCAGAGCTGTGCAAAGCCGTCTGTGCCTGAGCCCCTCCCTCGGCGGCGCTTTGTGAGCAGCCCCCGCTAAGACACCCCCGTCTGCAGCCATGACGACCGTGGGGGGCCTCGGGACACCCCCCTGGAATGAAGAGCTCTCCCAGCAGCCCGTGCAGCAGAGGGAGCCCGGGCGCCCTCGGCCTCCCGCACAGCTCTCCGCTCTCAGGGCTGGGAGGGCCGCCCCTCCGTGCACCGGGACCTGCACCGCGTGGTGGCAGCCACGCCCGCTGTCCCCCCTCCGGGACCGGGAACGTCTCCCAGGCTAGAGCACCTGCCCCTCGCGCTCGCTGGGTGATGGTGAACAAGACACTTAACGCCCTGAGCTGCTTCCTCGTGTGCAAAACAGGGTTACCAGTAGCACCTAATTAGGCACGTTTTACTTACATTCACATCTGGATACAGTAAAATGTGCCCGACAGTCATCTCTCTGTCCCGCGCCCTCGGCGGTAAGCCGCACCGGAGGGCAGAGCCGGGCCACGGGCTTCTGGAGGCGGCACAGCCGTGCCAACCCTGAGACGGGTCCGAGAGCCTCCAGGCCCGGCCAGCTGGCGCCCACATCCTCCCTTCCTCCCAGGCCACTCCGGGTCCAGAGGCAGGCCACACGGAGTGCACTCGGGTCATGGTCTCAGAAGTCCCCATTCCCCTTCCCCGGGGGGCGCGGGAGGCTGGCCCCAGCCACTTGAGGTTCTATTTGCTGTTGACCTGCAGGTAACCCCATGCCCGAGAGGGGGGCCCCGTCAGGGAGGGGGGACAGGGAGACGGGGCCACCTCAAAGCAAGGCCTGCAGCTCCGCCCGCCTGGCAGACAGCGGGTTAGCGACAATAACGAATTAGGAAATTCATGTTCTTTTTCTGTTTAGTCAGAATTTGAATTTCAAATCAGGCTTGCGTGGGCTCAGATTGACTGCAGCCTGTCTCCCAGGGCCTGTCACTCAACGCCTGGCCCCACGGCCCACCAGCCCCTGCGGTGTCCAGCAGCTTTCTCGGGGGGCGGGGGGCAGCCCAGTGTACCAAGGCAGGTGCGCAGCCTCTGACCAAGAACACTTCAAGTCTCCCAGCAAATTTCAATTATACAACAGTGTTATCAATTGCAGTCTCCTGGTGCCCATGAGCTCCTCAGTCCTTGTTCATCTCAGCTCAAAGTTTTTGCCCTTTGACCAACCTCTCCCCCCCCCACCCTCGCCCCCCCCCCCGCCCCCCAGCCCCTGGCAACCTGTTTCTGTGCGTCTGGCTTTTGTTCAGGCTCCACATGGAGGTGACATCCAGGCCCACCCTGTTGTCACAAAGGGCAACAGTGAGGGAGGGAGGGTGGGCGACCTCTGCCGGGGTCTTGGGGTTCGGGTCAGATCTTGGACCCGGTGGGGAGTCCACCCGCAGCTGCATGCTCTGTGGGCGCCGCAGTGAGGGGCGCCAGGGAAGCTCTGGGCGGGGGGGCGGGGGGCGGTGGTGAGCAGCCCGCTCGGGGCTGGACATCGCGAGGCTTAGGCAGAAAGCCGGGGACGGCGACGGGGAAGCGACAACTCCCGCTCCGGTGAGGCCAGGCTCCGGGGCAGCTGCTGCTCGATTCTCCGTCCCCCTAAGTAACCACTGCCCTCGCCCCCCGAGTGAGGCCCTGGGGTCCGGGGGGACTTGCTCAGCCCCCACAGCTGCAGGGCCTGGACTTGAGCCCTGGGCTGTGGAAGTCCAATCCACGGCCTGCCCCTCGCCATGTGAGCACGGAGAGCAGGGAAAGGCTGCCTGACCAGGAAAGCTTCACGGAGGAGGCGGCATTTTCACTGAGCACTGACGGGGGTTTAGAGCAGGAAGGCCTTTTCCAGAAAGAGGAGAAAACAAACTAACAGCAGAGTGAGCAGCCGGAGGGCAGAGCCGCAGGGCAAACGGAGTCCCTCAAGCCCAAGGAGTCCCCCAACGCCTCTCCCATCTCCCAGGGCAGCAGGAGAGAGAGACCCCCAGCACCCACAGGAACAGACCCCCAGCACCCACAGGAACAGACCCCCAGCACCCGGAGGGAAGGAAGGGCTGGCATTCGCGGCTCCTCGGCTCAAAGCCCTTAGGCCAGGATTGAAAATTCTCTTTCCTCTTGGAAAAACATTCGGTTTCCAGCCTGCATTTTTGGCTGCCTCGGGAGGGAAGACGCAGCAGAAGGAAGGCCAGGAGGGACGGGCCCACGGGGCGACCAGGTGGGCAGAAGGGGCCCTGAGGGGCGGGCACAGGGGAAGGGCAGGAAGACCCCAGTGCTGGGTGCCGGCCACCTGCCCTGGGCGGCTGGCTGCTGGGAGCAGGTGAGGCTGCGACCCCGGGCCGCGAACGGACAGAGCCCCAGCCACTGTGTGTCCGGCCACGGAGGCCAAGTCCCAGCGGAGGACACACGGGTGACCACAGGCTCCCGAACCCAGGTCGTCCTGGCTCCTCCTCCCCACGCTGCCCCTTTCTCACCCACACGCGTCGGGTCCAGGACCCCGACTCAGAGGCGAGGAGGCCCACGAGCCCGAGGAGGGGCGGGCAGAGGGAGGCCCCAGGAAGCTCCGGGCCAGGTCACACTTCGGGGGAGGAGATTCCCAGCGAACAGCAGCGTTTGCTGATGACAGGGAACCGAGCGCCTCTAGGAGTGACTGAAAGACGTAACCTCCTGGCCACCTGCCCCCCCCATCCTCTCCCAGCACCTCCTACCAAACCGCCCGGAGAGGCGCTTAGAGCCCACGTGTTTCTCCGTGTAGAAGACGCCCCCACTTTTCCAAACCAAAACTAAGAAATCAGTATTTTACACATGAGACAGAACAGTTTATCTAGTGGTCGCCGCAGGGCATGCTCAGATGCCGGCACTCTGACAGGCGGGTGTCCTCTGTCCGGCCCCTGCTGCCTCCCTGCTCTCTGCTTCACCACGTTAGCTCCAGGCGGATCCCTCGCTCCGACCTCTACTGTGTCTTCTGAGTCACGGCCTGTGCACATGGGACGCTCCTCGTAAGCTGGCGGCACTTCCTCAGCTCAGTCGGCTGTTCCCACGGCCACGCCTTCCCTCCTCGCGAAACCGAAGCACCATTGCCTTTCCTGTGAAGTCCGCCGTGTTCACTTCGCCTGCTGGCATCCTCGCCTGACGCTGAAGGTGCCCCCTGGCGCTGCTCCATAACCCAGGCCCGAGCCCTGCTCCAGTCTGCCCGCTGCTGGCTCTCCCCGGAGGCTCTTCCTTTTGGCATCTTCAGGGGCCGTTCTTCCTGTTCTCCCCCGTCTGCTCATGCGCTCAGTGGAGGAGGTCTCTCTGCAGCTGTTTCCACGCTCTCTGCACAGCTGCTTACATTCAGTTTGAGTTTTGCAGAGTAAGACAATCGCTTACCGGTATTTATCTTTTAATGAATTTATTTGTTTGACATCTTTTTGGGCTCAGAACGCTCCGGTCCCTGTTGCATCTGCCACTCTCCACCTCCCATTACAGCACCAGCTGCCGTCAGTAACAATAAGGCTCGTATTGGAGGAAGCTGCTGGACAAGGTGTGGGCAGCCAGGCACCCTCCTGGCTTCCTCCTGGGCTGACTTCCGTGTGTAAGACGCCCCTCGATTTTCAGTCTAACGATTTTAGAAAACAATTGGGTCTTATACATGGAAAAATACGGTAGTCACGTCCCGAGCCAGGCCGGGGCTCCAGGGACTGCAGGGCTGGCGCACATGGGCAGCCATTCCTTCACAAACGCCAGTGAAAGCTGCTGCCGCCCGCTCGGGCACCGGCGAGGCGGGGCCACCCCTGCCCCAGGCCCTGGCAGTGAGGGGCCCCAGACGCAGGCCAGCAGGGAGGGTGCTGCTGCTTAGGGTCCCTCGGGTGGCGTTCTCTTACCAAGAGCACCCTTTTCCCTTCGGAGCCTGAGCCTAGGGAGCTGGGCTGCCAGGTCCCTCTTCTGCGGGTGGGGGGAGGCCTCATCCTCCCCCGCTGGGCCGCCGGCACCTCGGTTTCCTCGGGGGCTGGGTTCTGGGGTGTCCCCTGTACCCAGAAATAAAGTGGGCTAAGAATGAGACGCAGCGACAGGAATGGGCACCAGGTAGCGCTAACCCACCTGGGTCCTGACACCCACAGGCGCGCGGACATAAAACGGAGATGCAACGACGCCCCTCGCGGGGGATCATGGGCCCGTCCGTGGCTGGGCTCTCCCTCGTGCTCTCCAGGACCGAGGTGCTGGCGGGCTGGGCTCTTACCTGGGGGCTCCTCGGTTGCTGGTGGAGTCCTGTTTCCCCGCCGGGGGCCGAATGGGAGCGGCGCCCACCTGGGCCTCTCCCCTGCCCACCTGCGAACCACAGTCACATCCGAGTCTCCCTCGTGCAGCTGACTTCCCCTGGAGGAAACTCGCTGCTTTTAGCTCGCCGGCCCCAGCCCACCAGGTAACCTCCAAGGTCAAGCGCCAAGGGACCTCCACTGCATCTCCAAGCCTTCGCAGCCGCACCCAGCTCAGCTCGGTTTGAGAGGTGGGGCCTCGGGGCCCAGCTTTAGAGTTCTGTCTGCCACGCCCATCGGGCCCGCATTCGTTTGCTTTTCAATTTGCTTATTTCGGAGTTCGATGAAGGATGAAAACGATGCCCCCACTGAGGGCTGATGATGATGGTGGTGGTGGTGGTGGTGGTGGTGGTGGTTGTGGTGATGGTGGTGGTGGTGGTGGTGATGGTGGTGGTGGTGGTGGTTGTGGTGATGGTGGTGGTGGTGGTGATGGTGGTGGTGATGGTGGTGGTGGTGGTGGTTGTGGTGATGGTGGTGGTGGTGGTGATGGTGGTGGTGATGGTGGTGGTGATGGTGATGGTGGTGGTGGTGGTGATGGTGGTGGTGATGGTGATGGTGGTGGTGGTGGTGATGGTTGTGGTGATGGTGATGGTGGTGGTGGTGGTGATGGTGATGGTGGTGGTGATGGTGATGGTGGTGGTGGTGGTGGTGGTGATGGTGGTGGTGATGGTGGTGGTGGTGGTGGTGGTGATGGTGGTGGTGGTGGTGATGGTGGTGGTGGTGGTGATGGTGGTGGTGGTGGTGGTGGTGATGGTGATGGTGGTGGTGGTGGTGGTGATGGTGGTGGTGATGGTGGTGGTGGTGGTGATGGTGATGGTGGTGATGGTGATGGTGGTGGTGGTGGTGGTGGTGGTGGTGGTGGTGATGGTGGTGGTGGTGGTGATGGTGATGGTGGTGGTGGTGGTGGTGGTGATGGTGGTGGTGGTGGTGGTGGTGGTGGTGATGGTGATGGTGGTGGTGGCGGTGGTGGTGGTGGTGGTGGTGATGGTGGCGGCGGCGGTGGTGGTGGTGGTGATGGTGGTGATGGTGGTGGTGATGGTGGTGGTGGTGGTGATGGTGGCGGTGGTGGTGGTGATGGTGGTGGTGGTGGTGATGGTGGCGGTGGTGGTGGTGATGGTGGTGGTGGTGGTGGTGGTGGTGGTGGTGGTGATGGTGGCGGTGGTGGTGGTGGTGGTGGTGATGGTGGCGATGGTGGTGGTGATGGTGGTGGTGGCGGTGGTGGTGGTGGTGGTGGTGATGGTGGCGGTGGTGGTGGTGGTGGTGGTGATGGTGGTGATGGTGGTGGTGATGGTGGTGGTGGTGGTGATGGTGGCGGTGGTGGTGGTGATGGTGGTGGTGGTGGTGGTGGTGGTGGTGATGGTGGTGGTGGTGGTGATGGTGGTGCAGCCAGCAGCAATAGAGGGACCCGGATTCTAGCTTCAGCCCCGACAGCCACATGGAAGCTAAGATTGGCCGGGAACAACACACAAAAGCTCTCCCTTTGTCCACCTGCATGACCCCGAGCGAGTTGCCTAACCTGGTGACCGTCCAGCCAGCCCCCTGCGGGCGGGGGGGGGGGCGGGAGGGCATCTGCCCTGAGCCTGGCCCCCGCCGCTCGGGCTGGGATGAGCCTCACACCCGCGGCCCACATGCTGCCGAGCCATCTGCACGGGCTCCTCCTGAGCGCGCTTTGCTCTCCGGACGCCACCCCGTCCTTGCTGGGCCACCACGTGCCGTCTGCTTGGTCTTCGTGCGCCCCCTGGGCCAGGCCTCCCGTCCCCTTTGCTGGGAGAGTGGTCCGCTGGCCGGCCCACGTGAGGAGCCACGTGTGGGACACTCCGAGAGCAGCAGCTTCACCTCCGCGAGGACGCGGCGTGCACCGCAGTGGTCACGTCCTCGGCCTCAGGACTCGCTGAGCGGGCTCCCGAGAGCAGCGGCAGTGACCGCTGCAGCCCGCCCCTCGGAGCAGTTCCCCATGTGGCCACGAGATGGCAGCACAGGCAGGCCCCTGGGGCGGGGTGTCCCCCGGCTCCAGCATGAGCTCCTCAGGGCAGGATGCCCACCTGATTTCCCCTGAGCCCCAAGGAGAGTGAGGAAATGAGGATTTGTGTCTCTTCTCAACCTCACAATAAATAACATGATCCCGGTCTTACAGGTCGGCATATGAAGGCTCAGAGCAAGTCAGTGCCTTGCCCAAGGTCACAGCCCATGGAAATCACGGCTATGTCGCTTGAAGTTTTTTTTTTGTTTTTTGTTTTTGTTTTTTATTTTCATTGATTTTTTACAGAGAGGAAGGGAGAGAGATAGTCAGAAATATCGATGAGAGAGAAACATCGATCAGCTGCCTCCTGCACACCTCCCACTGGGATGTGCCCGAAACCCAGGTACATGCCCTTGACCAGAATTGAACCTGGGACCTTTCAGTCCGCAGGCCGACGCTCTATCCACTGCGCCAAACCGGTCTTGGCGTCGCTTGAAGTTTTAATACAGAAAATGTCATATACACAAACCTCCACAGTGTCCCTCATCCGGCTGAACATTTCGCCACTGCTTCTCCTGTGCTCATTGTTGGCTTTTTACTAGTTATTTAAACTCCAGACACTGTGGAAACGCGCTGTAAATACTTTCAATTTTACCTCTGAACGACCAGGACACTTTTTCCTAGTCGGCTATCTCCCTAACAAAGGCAGCAGTAACTCGTTCTTATCTAGTTCTGTTTATAGCCACATTTCCCGCAGGCTCACGGGTATCTTTTTTAGTTGGTTTGTTCCATCATGAGCCAAACAAGGCCCACACCTCCCATTCGATTATGTCTTTAAGCTCTTTTATCCCCAAACAGTCCAGTTCCTTTTTTATCTCCATGCCCTTAATTAACAACCAGGTGTTTTCCCACAGAACATCCTAAATTCTGGATTTGGCTTTTTTCCTTCTCCTACAGGTGGCACAGGGCCTGCCTGGCACACAGTAGGTGTTCATTCAACGTTATGAATACTGAAGGGGAAGCAAAGTGAAGGAATAGAGGTTCGGTCCTCAAAAATGTGACAAGCAGCAGCACTACACTTGGGGAGACCACAGGCTCCAGCCCTCGGATCTTGGGGAGACCACAGGCTCCAGACCTCTGATCTTGGGGAGACCACGGCTCTAGCCCTCAGATCTTGGGGAGACCACGGCTCCAGCCCTCGGATCTTGGGGACTCCGATCTTAGGGAGACCACAGGCTCCAGCCCTCGGTTCTTGGGGAGACCACAGCTCCAGCCCTCGGTTCTTGGGGAGACCACGGCTCCAGCCCTCGGTTCTTGGGGAGACCATGGCTCCAGCCCCTGGATCTTGGGGAGACCACAGGCTCCAGCCCTCGGATCTTGGGGAGACCACGGCTCCAGCCCTTGGATCTTGGGGAGACCACGGCTCCGGCCCCCGGATCTCGCAGAGAGGACTGCAGGCCCGGCAGTCCTGCAGCAGGAGCCAGGCCACAGCTCCCGGGGCCTCACTGGAGGGGCAGCCGCTGCGGGCAGCGGAGCCAGTGGCACCTCCTCTTCCGGCTCCGGCTTCTTCCAGGCCCGCGGACACTGATGACAGCTGGGTTGTGAGCTTCAGCTGTGCCTCCAGTTTTCCTATGTGCTGTTCCTATTTCGTTCTGTTTTGTTTTATTCCAAGAAAATTGAAGGTGATAGAAAAGCGCAAAGAAAACCAACATATACCCATCACCCAACACCAACACTGCCCACGGTGTCACATGTGCTGGCTGGGTTTTTGTTGTTCTGTTGTTGCTGCTGTGACTTTTAATAAAACGCAGACAGCGATGGCGTGCTCTAACCGCGACTCGCTGCTTCAGCACCGGAGCAACAGCCTAAGGGGGAGGAGCCTCCAAACCGCTGTTCCTAACGGGCCTGCAGGGGCATTGGGGCGCTTTCGCCCTTCGCCCACCCGCATCCATCAACACTGGGCGCTTTGCGCCCGGCACCGCGCCAGGCGCTGGGCTGTCGGAAAAGAGGCCAAAAGCCCGCCCCGCCCCCGAACTGTCCGAGAGCAAAGAGCGAAGTGGGGTGTTAGGAAGGAAAACGGGCCCAAGGACCGCGAGCGCCCAAACGTGCGCACTTCCGGCGCCCCTTTCCCGCCCCCCCAAGCTTCCTCCCCATTGGTGTTTCCCTGACCACGCCCCGCCCACGGAGGGTCTCCTCCCACTGTTTCCTTCAACTGTCCCCGCCTCTCGTCCCGGGGCGTGGGGAGACTTCAGACCCCGCCCACCCACCGTGAGCCACGGTTATTGGTGACTCCTGTCTGTCCATCAGAAGAAATACGGTCGCGAATTGGCTGGAAGCAAGTAGCAGGCACGGAGTCTGCGCGAGTTGCTTGGCCCCCCGAGGGGGCGGGCCGGCGGCCTCCGCGCATGCCCGGTGCGCGCGCAGTGCCGGCGCGGGTGGCGGTCATGGCGGCTCGTTGCGTGAGGTTGGTGCGGCGCAGCCTCCCGGCCCTGGCGTTCTCTCTTAGGTAAGGGGCGCCGGCTGCCCTCGGCTGAAGGGCGCGGCCCGCGGTGCCGTCCTGCCCAAGTCTGGTCCGGGAACGGGCCGTCGTGGGCTGCGCGCCCGCGCGGGCCTGGAGCGTAAGGGGCGGTGCGCCCCGTGTGCCCGAGGCCCGCGCTGACCCCCGCACGCGTCCCCGGGCCCGTGTACAGCCCCCGCGTGCGCGCGCCCGGGCACGGGCAGCCTCAGCCTCGGAGCCGCCGGGACCGCGGGCCGGGCCGCCGGCAGGACCGGGCGCGTGCGCCCTGGCAGCGCAGCGCTGGGTCCCATGGGCGGGACGTTTCGTGGAACCAGGTTCGGGTCAGCGGTCCACGGGCATTTCCCACTCGGCCCGTGTTCCTGCTCCACCTCCGCCTTCCGGAGGCTGAGGTCAGAGTGCGACGGCACCGACCCGCCGGGCGAGTGTAGACGGGCAGTGACTTCACAGTGGGGCCCGGCGCCGTCCTTCCCTCGCGGAGCGCACCCCCTGCGCGGGAGCCCGGCGAGATCGCAGAGAGCGGAAGGGGTTCAGGGCGTGATGGCCCCAACAAGTTACATAAACAAAACGGGGAGCCCAGGAGCAGGGACCCGGCCGGAGCGCCCGGGAAAAGGCGTTTTGCTCCGTTGTTTGTGGCTTTGTCCCGGGAAGGACGGGACCCGTGGGCATGAACGCCTGTGGAGTCGGGGCAGCTGACCTCTCGGGGACTCAGTTTCCCCTCGGCATCTCCTGCTGGCCGCCCCGCGGGGCAGGGGAGCCGAGGGCTGCGACCCTCACGCCCAGAGGGCGGAACGGAACACAGAACGACTAGAAAGTAAAACAGGTTTCACGACACCACGCTCCATTCTTGGACTGTTCGTCTTCTTAAGTCGCAAACATAAAAACAATAAAAAGGTTATTGCTCCCCACCCCGTGAACAGACTGATGGATCCTTCATCCCTCTCTGCCTAAGGCCACATGTGCACTGGGTCTCGGGTCATGTATTTGGGTTGCGTTTCTTGCCCTGTTCGGGTTGTGGAAAAATAGCCGATCCCAGCCTTGCCTTCCTGATGAGCATTGTTTTGCGGGTAGTGTACCATGCTGCCCTGCGCGTCCTTGCACACCCTGTGTACTGATAGCTCTCCTGTTCATGGAGGCAGTTTCCTCTATTCTGGGAGGAAAAGTGAATGTAGCTCCTTCTCAGATGGGACCGTTGCATAATGAAGAAACTCCTCGGGTCCTGGTGAAGAAATCTGGGTGTGAGGGCTGTTCTGTTACTTATTCCCGGCTTTGTGACCTTGGGCTGAATTGCTTAACCTTTTGGACGGGGGGGGGACCCGACTGGGTCATGTTCAGTGACTTCGCCTCCAGGATTCGTGGTAGAGCTCTGCATTGCCCTGTGCGTCCCATGCCTGCCTACCTCCCGGCCTTTCCAGGCAGCCCCCTCTTCCTGAAGTGGGTCTGCAGTCCACTCCGACTCCTTAGGTGTCACTTTTAATTTTAGAGAGGCAGGGGGAGAGACAGACAGACAGACAGAGACATCGATTGGTTGCCTCCCGTATGTGCCCTGACCAGGCTGGGAATCAGGATCAAACCTGCCACCTTTCAGTGTGGGGAACGATGCTCCAACCAACCGAGCCACCCGGCCAGGGCCTTGCGTGTAACTCTTAGCTGTCCTTCAAAGCCCCTCTGCATGAAGCCTTTCATTTTTCCATTCTCCAAAGCTAAGAAGTATTCTATGCTGAGCCTCCCAGAGCCTCCCCTTTTATCACTTTTAAACCCAAAATTATAGTTCTTTGCGTAGATACCTCTTTGTGTGACACCAAGTGCCCTGTGGCAGGACCTCTGCCCCCGTCACCTTCGTGGTCAGCATCGGCTCTGGGCCTCACGTCTGCTAACAGCTGCTCCCCCAGTCCTCGGTGGGGCCGGGAGGACACAGCTCAGGAGGGACAGGAGAGGGGCGAGCAGGTAGCCTGGGGACACGGACATACTAGTTGCAGGTAGTTTCTACACGTCAGATGCAAGAGAAACCCTTTCTCCCCCAGCAAGTCAATGGCAAATAGTCCTCAGTTACCTCAGATTGATGGTCATACCTCTGCCTTGCATGCGCTTCCCCAGGCCCACTCCTCGGCTGCTGTGCACAGCTGCAAAGCAGAAGAACAGTGGCCAGAACTTGGAAGAGGACGCGGGCCAGACTGACCAGAAGACGGACACTCCCTGTGCAGAGAAGACGCTCATGGAGGAGAAGGCCAAGTTAGAGGAGCAGCTGAAGGACACTACGGTAAGGCGCGGGCTCGGGGGAGATGGGCAGTGGACGCCAGGCGAGTTCCTGGTTTGCCCACGGACTACGGCTGGGGCCGGTAGCGCGCTCCTGCTAAGGAAGGGGTAGAGCCCAAGGCCGCGCGGCTCTGGCTCTGCCATGAGACTCATGGTTACGTGCTGCGTCGCTTGCGTTGAGCTAAGATTTATTTGGTCTTTACGTACAAGGAATACCAGCATGGCTGTCGAAGCGGGGCCTGCGGGGAGGCGGCGGTTTGCGGACGCGGCAGTGATGCGGATGCATGGTCCGTTCCTTCAGGATTTAAGGGCAACGCCAGACACGCAGGTGCTGACACTGCTCCAGCGCCTTTATGTGTGCTCATCCTCACGGCTCCAGTCAGTTCATTGCTGATGTCCCTGTTTACAGACAGGAAACTGAGGCACGGGGAAGTTAAGTAAACTTCCTAAGGTCGCCCAGCTGCTGAGTGCCAGGGCCACAGCCTGGGAGAGCTTGCCCTTGACTGCACTGGAATTGCCTGAATACAGACTGAAAACGGGGGTTACAGTCACCCCCCCACTCCCCAGAGTAATCTCGCCCACTTTAAAATGGAATTGATGGGGCAAAATGTGAGATTACAGTCAAGTGGTGAGACATGGGGACGATCCCATAATTCAGATGCTTGTACACAGTAAGTGTTGGAACTCAGCCATGACTGGGCAACAGTGAAATACAAAGGGTCATTGATGAGCCTTTATCTCTTTGCTGGGATGCTGCCTAAACTCCACCAGGCTTATGGGAACCGGGGGGTCAGCCCCCGAGGCCGCTGGGATCCCCTTAGGTTGGAAACTTGGTTAAGGAAGCGAATGGTCCTTCCTTGGTGATGAGGCCGTCAGGGCCCCGAGAAAGTCCTTTTTCTTCTTTCCCAGCTGTCACTGCGTAGAATGGCCATCTGGCGCCTTGACATCTTCCTCCCTCGCTGGGAAGTGACCGGGCGAAACTCACTTCTAAGTGCAGCTGCACTGTCTGTAGTCCAGTCTCAGGCATAAGAATAGTTGGTGTTTGTATTTTGACTTGCGGTTTGTTGTGTCAGATTTGCTTTCCTATGAATTTGTTCCATGTTTTATTCATGTAAGTTTCCTTTTGCTTTTAGGAAAAATATAAGCGAGCTTTGGCAGATACTGAGAACTTGCGGCAGAGGACCCAAAAATTGGTGGAGGAGGCAAAATTATATGGTAACTTTTAACACTGCATGACGCTCATCTGGGAAAATGTGTGTGTGTGTGTGTGTGTGTGCGTGTGTGTGTGTGTGTGCGCACATCAGAAAGATCAGCCAGGGCGGGCGCCTGCCGGTTGTCGTCTTCCCGTCCCCCTATTTAAGGAGAAACCGGAGTTGTGACTGGCGCTTAGAACCGTAAGCAGGCGGCTTCCGCTCTCCACATGGAGCCTGGGTGTGGACTGCGGCGATCCTGGCAGGTCGGCCTCTCTGGTGTCGTTTCCTTGGCATCACCAGCACCACACTGACCACTGAGATCCCCTCAGGTGCTGTCTGTGTTGTCACCTTTGAGTATTTGTCCCTGTCCTTCCCACTTTACAGTTGAGATCACTGAGGCTTCGTGACCTGCCACTCAGCCCAAAGCTAGCGGTGGCCCGCGCTCCTGCTCGCTGTGCTTGTTAGCCCGAGGCCGCCCTTGGTTCCTGCAGGGCGGGGCCTCGGTGGAAGCAGGTGCCAGTGTGGGTGCTCTCGCCACCCCTGACTTCCGGTCGGCATGTGCACCTTTTTTTTGAAACCACAAAAATTATGTAATACACTGCCTTATATTTTGAGTGGCCTTTCAAACGTTCTGTCTTCTGTTAGGTGAAGGCGAAGTCTGGATAACTCTTACCCCACAGTGCCCACTAGTTGCTAACATGGAACACGTGTAGTGTCCCAGGCCCTCGAAGCCTGCATGACCCTTTTGGTCCTCCCACCGTCACTGGGACCCAGCGAGGCTGACCAGGACCACACAGCAGCTAAGTCGCTGCCAGGGATGTGCCCCAGGCCCTGTGCAGTCTGACTATTGGGGGCGCGGAGGGGGGGCACGCTCTGAGGGAGCAGGCGGGTCTCCTGGGCTGGGGCAGGGCTGAGGGGGGTGGTTCTGCACATTTTCAGCTGCCAGTCTTCACACCTAATTAGCCCTTGTCTAAACCCAGAAAAGGCTGGGGTGGTATTTCCTTCTCAGTCAAGCCATGGAAGTTAGAGTCGCCCACCCAGTTGACATGGGTGGAGGCCAATGTTCTTCTTGGCTCTGCAGGCATCCAGGGCTTCTGCAAGGACTTGTTGGAGGTCGCGGACATCCTGGAGAAGGCCACACAGTGTGTCCCCAAAGAGGAGATCACAGAGGACAACCCGCACCTGAAGAACCTCTACGAGGGGCTGGTGATGACCGAGGTCCAGATCCAGAAGGTGTTCACGAAGCACGGCCTGCTCAGGCTGGACCCCGTGGGCGCCAAGTTTGACCCCTATGAGCACGAGGCCTTGTTCCACGCGCCGGTGGAGGGGAAGGAGCCGGGCACGGTGGCGCTGGTGAACAAAGTGGGCTACAAGCTGCACGGGCGCACCCTGCGGCCCGCCCTGGTGGGGGTGGTGAAGGAAGCGTAGCTTCCCTCCGGCTGTGGCTTGTGGGTAGTCACTGGCGGTAACTCTAAAAGGCTGGTTCGTCCGTGACTACTCCTGACCTTTCCCAAACCTTGCTGGAAAGCTTCGGTAACCGGCGGCTACCCAGGAACATGGGCCCATTGCACAGCTGTTACTGGACTCTAATTTGGGAGCCTGTTGATTGATTTTCATACATGTTTAATAGTTCACATGCTTACAGAACAGGCCACCACCGGGCCCTCGGGTATCGTGAATAATGCTACATCTGCTCAAAGTCTGATGACACCAAAGTATTTAAAACGAATAAAAGGTCTCTGGGAACTGTGCTGTTTGGCTAGGGCCACGCCATCGGCCCCGTGCGCCTTCTGCTGCTCGCTGCCATGTGAGCGCGGCAGGCCTCAGCCCTCTGCGCCTCACTTGGGAGGAAAGGCAGGAGTGTAACTTGGTTCTTGCTCAGAACACTTGTGTGTGCCTGGTGGACAGGCGAGTCCATCTCATCACCGTCCGGCTGCTAAGTGGCCGCCCTCTGGCTTTTCTTTGGAGGCACCTTAACCATTCTCCCCTAGAATAAGACGAATGTGCCAGAATCAGTTACTCTTGTCCTGTTTTGTTCAAATACGTGTAGAAATGTTTGTATCTAATATTCAGCCAGGTACTAATGACCTGAAGGTATGTCCCTAGTAAGATGGTCTTCTCAACACCCGAGGGCTGCATGCTTGGTAAATTTTAAATGTGAATGTTTAGTTTTTAAATCTATTGAAGAGGATTAAAGCCCCAATGTTTATTTTCCTACTTTCTGATAAGTCTTTTGCGTACCTTGGTGGTGATCCTTACTAAGGGGAGCGTGACTTGGCTGTGTGCCTGACACATACACGCAGACACGTGTTTGCTTCCATCCGTCCCCTGCAGGCTGGCGTGGGACTGGCCTGCTCCGGGTGGACGTGTCTGCCTAAGGACTGTGACAGGACCACACACCCGGGACCCACGGCAGGAAAGTCTGCGGAATCTGGCCCGTGACTCGCCATAGGACCCTCCGTATCTGTTACAAACAAAAAACAGCTGCTACCGCCTTGGCCTAAGGGGTGCGGAGAAAATATGGGGCAGTTTTACTTGGCTGATCATTTTGAAAGATGTAATATTCCCATAATTAAAATTTCAATATATATAATTTCAAACACTTTTCTCCTTCAAATATTTTTTTGTAAGACATCCCAGAACTAAAGGCCGCCCCGCCTCACACTGAGGGATGGGACTGGGAGTCGCAGCTCCGCCTTCACTTGAGCTGTGAGGGCCTCCCCTCCCTCCTGCACTCGCTGGGAAGGCGAGGCTGCACAGAAGTCGTTGCAGATCACTCTTGTGCGTGTGCAACCCTCCCTCCCTGTGTCGAGCTAGCCCAGCTGAGACGGGCAGGTAGCCCGCTCCACTGGGAACCCAGCTCCTCACTAGTCTGAGCCATCGGTTCCCATTCACGGGGGACACACCATACACAGCACATCCTCAGTGAGTCCACAGGTTCTGAGACGGAGGGAAACCACATAAGATGAAGGCAATTTTACCTTAGGCTACTGGGTACCAATGAGTCGGGTCCTACAGCATCTCAACATTTGTGACAAACGTTTGAGGACCTGCGATACAACTTTACACTAGAAATTGGAGTGGTCAGCCACCCACGCTTCTGGGTCTGGCTTAGGTGCAGCCTGGGGACACGTAAAGTGTAGACAGTCCAGGCAGCGCTCCGCCTACTGACAGCCCTTGGCAGCCCGGCCTGCTCCATGGACATGCTTTTGCTGGTGCCTTACAGGGAGCAAGGGCTGGCATGAGGGTTTCCTCTTAACAGAAAGCAAGGCTGAGTCTGAAGAAGCTGGTTTGACAAGTGCCAGCTAACGTGCCCGTGCTGCCCCCACCCGCGTCTGAGAGCCGGCCCTGAAAGGCTGCCTCGGGCTCGTGGAGCAGGTGCTAAGAAGCAGTGAGTGACACGGTTTTGTTCGCAACTTGTTTAATAAGGAAAGGGCAGTAAAAACAGTCAGGTCGGCTTGAATACATTCCTGGAACGCTGCATCCAGAGAGGATTCCGAATAGCTGAGTTATGGAACTGGACTCAAAGGTTGGAGTTTAAATTTTGAAGACCTAATTCTTGGGATTGTGGTAACTTAACTTATGAAAATTAAATACAGAAATGTCAGGGCTCTGCTAACAGCAGGGGCAAAGACTGGCAACAGGAGTGGACGGGATAAAGGCAACCAATCAAAATCACTTCCCCTTGTAACCAAGGTAACACTTCAACATAAATTATACATTCACTGTGGTGTTTTAAAACAGCCACGCCTAAATAAGTTCTTCACGCCATCAAAAGATAAGCACCCTCAAACCTCCAGCACCACGCATTCACTTGGCAGCTCTCGACTGGCCCCAGCTACTGGGGCGCCTGCTTCTCCAGCTTAATGAAGCCTGGCAGCCCCCGTATAGAAAAAGAAGACGGCATCGAAACCTCGCCAGACGAGGCACCTGACAGAAAACCCACGAAGGATGACACCAGGTCAGCTAAAGCCAGCGGTTCTCAAAGGTTAGCTTGCACCCAGGCCGCCTGGAGGCTGGCACAAAGGGCAACACCAGCCCCACGGAGGGCAGTCACCCGCAGGGGCAGTGGAGGTAGCCCTCACGCCTGACACCACCGCTCACACGTGTCAGCGGGAAGTCTGGCTTGGCCAGCAAGGAGCGCCTCTGCCGCAGGCCTTGCGCTTTACTACGGCCGTACACAACCCACCTGAGGTGTTCCCGCTAACGCTGAGAAGCTACCCTCGGGGACAGAGAGATGTAGAAAGAAAGGAAAAGGCACCATAATGAGGTCATCCTTGGAAATGATGAGGGTCTTTTTCAAACTTCACTTAAATGTAACGTCAAGCCCAAACATGGAGAGGCCCTCTCTCCATCACTGTGCGGGCCAGGGGCCGGCAGGCGGCTGGGTCTGCAGTCACCACCGACTCTAAGCGGGTCTTGGACGAGAGAACCCTGAGCAGCCCGGAAGACAAATGGCCACCCAAGTGCCAAAGGGAGGTACCGTGTAAGAGGCCCCTGAAAAGACCTCTAGCGAGGGCTGGGCAGAGCCATGTCTGAGTCTGGTTAAGACAGTGACTCAGCAGCAACACAGGGGCCTTGGGACCAACGGCCACATGGGCCGGCCCGTCTCGCCTGGCTAGTCTGCCGGGTACAAGGCCACCTGAAGGTCAGAGGCTTGGCCAGGCTGGTGTGGTCAGGGCTTCCCTGAAAAAGGTACTTGTAGCTGTGAGACACCAACACCAGAACACAACTTAGCCATGAACTTCCTAAAACAAGGGCTTGCAAGTAAAATGCACGTAAGTCCAAAGAGCAGCCAGTAGCTGCTCCCCAGGAAAGGGCTCAGTCCTGGCCATTGCACTGGTCCTGGCTGCCATGCTTCCCACAGCCACCCTCTACGCTAGGGGGCGCTGCCCATTTCCAAACTGAGGGGGGGGGGCTCTGCCCAGCGGGCGCAAAAGGGGCAGTTTTGGGGTCTGGGAACTGCAAACTCAAACTGCCGCTGCCAGTAGCTAAGGGGAAGCTCATTTGGTCTCTGTTCGCTACCAGCCTCTTCCTCACAGTCCAAGGAAGCTTGACCCTGCCCTCTGGCCTCACTGCCCACCTGCCCGGCGCCATCTACAGTGCCCCGCGCCGGAGCCAGTGTCACAGGCAAGGCTGGCAGCCGGCGGCCAGCACAGGTGTGCACCGAAGCGAAGGGGCTCCCGGGCCGCTCCCATCTCCACGTTCTCCACACTCAACACAAAGGCAAGCGTCGTCTTAGCGCATTGCTTTTAGCACTAAGGTACAATACGCCTGCATCTGCTTCCCTCATGATCTGATCTAAGACTGTTACTCTTGCTTCTTCCAGAGGGCCGCGAGAACAACTTACATCCTAAAAAAGAAACTCAATTTGCTGAAAAAACCACCATGGGGAAAGCGGTTGCTGTCCCCCCCAGTCATTTGGCTCACAAGCGCCCCGGCTCCGCCGCTTCAGGAGGCGTCCCTGGCTATCCACCCGCTCTCCGTGAGGAAGGTTAAAATCCTCTTCTTCAGGACCTTGTCCAGGTAGCTGGGCAGGCGGCTCTTGGAGGGGATGCCCTGGCGCTTCTGGAGGTGGTCTTTGATGATGATGGTCTTGGCGGTCACGTAGCGCGCGGGGCTCAGGTTCAGGGAGCTGCAGAGCGCCTTCTCGCGGTCCGACAGCAGCTCGAAGCCCGGCAGGTTCTCGATGGCGGCGAACTCGCCGTCCTTGGCGTCCTCCCGCCCGCGCTTGGCGCCCGCCGAGTTCCGGTTCTCCTTCCGCTTCTCCCGCTTGTGCCGGGCCGCCTCGTACTCGGCCGACTCCTCCATCTTGGTGATCCCGTTGCGCCGGTACCGCTGCAGCTCCCGGATCTTGGCGCGCAGCATCTTCTCCTTGTGCATGTTCTCGAACAGGTCGTCGAACTCCTTGCAGGACATGAACTGGTAGAGCGGCCGCAGCTTCAGCCGCAGCTCGCGCTCCTCCTTGGTGACCTTGCGCTTGGCCGCCTTCTCGCGCTCCTTCTTGTCCTTGCCCAGGAAGGCCGGCACCAGGTTGTAGTCGCGGGCGATGTTCTTGCGCCGCTGCCGCTCCCGCAGCTTCCGCACGTACATGTCCACGTGCGCGCGCTTGAGCTCGATCTCCACGTCGTCGTCGTCGTAGTTGACCGAGAGCCCGCTGATGAGCGTCTCGGCGTCCTGGTCGTACTCGATCTCGTAGTCGTCGCGCAGCGGCATGTAGCCCAGCTGCTGCTGCTCGGCCACCGAGATGTCTAGGGGAGGCAAGGGGGTGGTGAGGCTGGGAGAGAGGGGGCCTCCACTGGGGCAGGTGTGGTCGGTCACCCGGTTGGGGATGGTGTCGGGGATGCAGGCCTTCCCCAGGTTGCCGTGGATGTACATGCTTACGTAATGCTCCATCACTTCCTGGGGAGTCCGGGAGGCCCCTACGTGAGCAGCCATGTCTTCCTACAACGACAAAGGTCAGAGTCATTCCCAAAGCCAGAGGGTCAGACTCAGGGTTCCCACAAATCCCCTCAACCTTTCCCCAAGGCGACCTGGACTACTCCTGTCCCATCATGACCCCTCCCCACACAGTCCATGCCCTCTCCTGGACAAAGTGAATCCAGAGATGTGGACACTCGCCAGGCCTCAGCGGACCCGGGGGCAGAGCTGAGACCGGAGCCCTCCTCTGAGATCTGAACTGGCTGCTGGTTCCTGAAATAGACTAGCAGGGCCCACCTGGTGCTGGTGTTTCACCCATTAGTGCTGCATGTGAGGTGGGAAGTTATCTGTCTGTGAAGGGACACAGGTGGGCAAGGCCACAGAGCACCGGGTGTCCTGCTCCTCCCAGTCTAACCTCATTCCCAGACTAGAGAACAGAGTGGTCCAGAGTTCATGGCCAGGTTCCCTGGCTACAAGAGGGACCCCATTCTACCGTGCTGTCCATCTCTGGGCACCGGAAGGGCCCCGCCCCTGTGGCTGACACTCCCTGGCTGGAAGCGCCTCCGAAAGGGGCGGGCTCTCATTCCCGACAGCCCCGACAGCCCCGTGCGGAGTCGCTCTCTGACGTCTGCGGGCTGAGCACTCACTCTGCGAGGTCACCAAGCACATCAGGGTTATTAACAGGAGGAAACGTACAACTCCCTCAATCCTTTCCTCCTGCCAAGAGGCCTCTTCCTTAACTCAACCGCCAAAGCCACTTCAGAAAGCCAGTGCCCCAGCAGCACTCGGTGCCCGCAGCCTCCACCCCTCCGCCTGCTCTCCTGACACACGCTGCCTTCCGCCCAGCAACACTCACCCCGCAACATTGGGCTGGTTTCTGTACCCCCACAGGCCAAACTGGAACCCAAGAAACCAGCCCTCCATGCGGCTGGGCTGATGACAAGGTGGGCATGGCAAAGAGGGAAGTGTTTGTGGTGCGGTGACCAGACCCTACGTCTGAGGCCCCAGTCAGGGCCCAGGCCCCTGCAGGCACTCCAGCCCCCCACACTGTGGTGCCGAGGGCAGGGCTTACGACACAGGAACAAAGAAGGCCATGCTGGGACCCACCGTGAGCAAAGGGAAGGTCAGAGCTAGAACTCGGTCCTGGTCTCATGGGGATGAAATTTACATACTTTCTTCTTTAAAAAGTCAAGAGCCTCAACTCTGTTGGTTATATTTTCCCAGGAAGCATGCGGTACAAAAAGAAAAACCAAAACCAAACCACAAGCATCCCTAGCATCTACTGCCACTCTGACCCCGGCTGGCCACGCCCCACCTGACTGCCCTCGGGGGTGGTGGTACAGGCACGTGGAGCCTAGCCCATCGGCTCCCCAAGGCTGCAGCCACTACAGAGTAAGGATAGTCTGCAGGGGCCTCCCGGGCAAGGAAGCTGGGTGCTGCTTACGGGAGGCTCGGAGGGGCTAGGCTGCGAACCCCGTTGCATGTCAGGAATTCAGGACCGGGCCTCGCCCCCTCCCAGGTCCAGTGAGGCCTGCAATGCAGCGCCAGCTGCCCTCCCAGCGAGCCTGCCGCTGCCCTGAACCTCAGCATCAGCAATCTGCCTCCGCATCCTCAGCAGCTCAGAGCACCACATTCGGGTAAAACTTAAATCCGGAAAGAACAGAAGGCTTCTGGCTAATCAAGGGTACCTGACCAAACTGAGATGATCTGCTCCTGTTTTTATCTCCATCAACATCAGCACTCTGGGAGCAGAGCGCAGGCAGCAAGGCGGCCTCAGGGCAGCGGATGCGTGGGCCACGTGGGGCAGCTCCGTCCCCTCCAATGCTCGCCAGGTGTCTCCTGGGCCGGGCAGGCAGGAGGGCCAGCTGTGGGCACTGGGCTGACACCGGCTGTCTTGAGGTTACAGAGGGGACTTTGCTCTCGGATGCTCCATGTGAAGCCACAATCAGAGGGACAGGAGCCAGGCGCTCCCATGAGGACAGCCTCAGCCACTGCCCAGGACAACTCAGCCTCACTAGGAGCCAGGGCTCAGCCATTTCCGAAAGACAAGCGCCCCTCAGGGCACCACGCCACTGAATGCTGAGTCAGGAAAACACACAGACCCTAATCCTCAAGACCTGTGCCATGGAGATGAGGGTCCTCGTGGACCAGCCCACGGACAGCACAGCTCGGGTTCTAACGGAGTCCGTGCCGTGAAGCTCCACCGGAGGAAGGGCGTCTAACGTGACTGACTGAGCACCGGCCTCCGCACTCCACTGCGAGCTGGCACCTGCCGCTCGGTCCCAGAGCCTCCTCCAGTCTTCCACGTGCCGTGGGCACGCAGCACTGCCCGCCTCCTGCGAGTGCGAGACGCGTCCTGTCACCGCATGGCGGCAACACTCCGGACAGCAGCAGACCCCTGGGGGCGGCTCTCCCGCACGTGTGCCAAGGCCAGAGTGTTTCTCTGATCTGGATGGATGGGTGGGGAGGCAGAAGCAACAGAACTTGGGGAATGAGATTTGGAGAGAAAGTTCAACTCAAGTACAACTAAAACAGGAAACACACTGTCCTGAAGTGCCCCCCCCCCCCCCCCCCCCCAGCACACAGTGACAGCAGGGACGCAGCCCAAAGCCTACGGAAGCCGGGTTCCAGGTTTGTTCCTTCCTTCATGTTCTCTTAGAAGAAAAGAGACTCCCACCTTCGGGAAAGACAGAGACAGGTGTGCTGCTTCTCTGAAGTCCTTTGAAAAGGGTAAGGTGTCGCTAAGACACGCGAGGCCCAGGAGGTCTCCTTTCCAAGGTCCCTGGACTCTGGCCAGACGCTGCCTCCAGGGGAGGAAGTGAGAAGTGCTCTGGGGCCTGGCCTCCCTCCTGCCTCCTCACGGCTCCCCATGCTGGCCTCCAGCACCTGACCAGGAAGAGGATGCAAACAGTCCAGAGAAATCGTCGTCAATGTGGTCGGCGGCTCCCATCAGTGGGGCTGGCTCAGGGTTCTCTCCTCCGGGTTCCAACCAGAGCCACCGCCACCGTTCTGACCTGGACACCCCCACACAGGGACTCAACGGGCCAAACCTTTAGAGGCTCCCACCAGGGAACCACGGCCTCTCACATGGGGCTGGCCACCATCTAGGGTGAAATGTAAAACATAGGGAGGCCGACGCAGACTTTTCTGAAAGCTAAACTTCGCCATTTAAAGGATGGCGCCTCATCCTTACTATCTGGGTGTGTTTAAGATCATCTTTCTCTTTGTGAAATGGTGATAGCTAATTGGCCTTTAAACATTTTTTCACTATCCTTACGTGGCGAACCTAACGTCAGCCATTTCCTTTCAACATGAATGGTCTACAAAATCTGAAGGTCTGGGCAGTGCGCACCTGCCAGCGTCAGCCACGCTCCTCCTGCCATCCAGGGGCCTTGCAGACCCGTCCCCGCCCCTCCCCTGCTGGAAATGCCTTCTCTGGGTGCAAGGGCTCTGGGGCAGCCTTTGGGGTTCTGGTCCTGGCTCCTCCCCTTAGGAGCTGACAACTGGAACACAGTGCTTAGCCTCTGGGCCTCAGCCGCCTCCTCTGAGTCACGAAGGTATTGCACGACCTACTGCACAGCACGGTGAGGACGGTTAAGTGCGGTCATGCCTGTGCAGCTGGCCAGTGCCCGGCGTGGGTCTGTGTTCCCTCCATGGTGGGAAGCTGTTAGCTTCCTCCACAGGACACAGTCACCTCCTCCAGGAAGCCGTCAGTGGCACCAGAGCTGGGTTCCGATTCTGGCTCAGTGACCCTGGCTGTGAGAGCCTCATCCTATCAGCTTCTGCTCCTCCATCGGTAAGCCTCCTCTCGAAAGGCTTTGTCCAGACAGAATAGAAACCACATGACAGGAAGTCCCCGGGGAGTGCACGCCAAGGTCACCTCACCTCACCTCCTAGCACAGTGACGGCGAACCTATGACACGCGAACTCATTTTTTTGGTTGACTTTTCTTTGTTAAATAGCATTTAAATATATAAAATAAATATCAAAAATATGTCTTTGTTTTACTATGGTTGCAAATATCAAAAAATTTCTATATGTTACTCAGCACCAGAGTTAAGTTAGGGTTTTTCAAAATGCTGGCACGCCGAGCTCAAAAGGTTCGCCATCACTGCCCTAGCAGTTCCCACCGGCAGGAGCAGCCCAGCCACACCCTTTGTGGGACAGGAGACTAAATTGAGGCTGAGCAGCCCCAGAGGCCTGTCCCCACACCAGCGCCGCGATGCTGATGACACACAGGAGGAGGCTGACCAAATGCGTCCTGGTGCTTGAAACCAGCAGAGCGAGGCCGATGGGGCTGCTTCTGTCCAGACAAAGGCGCCCACCCTCTCAACTCCAGGCGCTGGGTCCGGTAAGGGCACGGTGGCACCTACTTCTGCCCGGGACGGAGGATGCAGTTCAGTGTCCGGAAACTCGAAGCAGCAGCTATCTTTAGCTCCACAGCCGTCCTGCCGTGCAGGTGGGCGGTTCTGCACGTCCCCCCCCCCCCCAGCACTCTGAATGCGCAGCAACCCCCCACCCCCACCCCCACCCTTCTCCAGGGGGTCTGGGCTGGGAAGCACTCCAAGGCAGCTTTACCCCCACTTCCCCCTGCTCTGCAGCCAGGCCTGGGGGGTGGGGGGGGAGAGGAGCAGCGGGGATTTCCTTTGAGAGATGGAAGCGGCCAGAGGCCCACCGCATGGAGCTGCGGCTCCCGGGGCTCCCGGGCACCAGCACTGAGGTGGCGAGGGGGAGCGGAGGCCTGCACAGGGCCAGGAGAGAGCAGTCTCTGAGGGATATGGCGTGTCCTAATGGATGGGGAGGGCCCGTCCAGCTCCAAGGGCGAGTGAGGCCGGCCGGACGTCGTGGTCCTGGGCAGCTGCGGGGCCAGCAGACTGGGAGCCCTGGCGGGGCACTGCCAGGATGACCCTCAGCCCTTGGCTCATGTCCAGAGTGCTTGGCATGTGTCTGCTCTCACACGCTGGCGGCAAAGGCCAGCGGGGCTCAGACTGACCGGTCACTGGCCTTGACACTCGCAGGCAGGCTCGCTGTGAGCGGGAGGCCCAGGAGGGCCCCCCAGGGCGGTGCTGTGACAGCCGCCACATCTCTCAGTCACCTCCCCGTCTCCTTCCCCAGCTGACTGGGTCCGGCCAGGCCGGTTCCTGCCCTCGGTGAAGGAGCTGTGGAAACAGCACCTGGGTCCTCAACAATCCAACGGAACTGCCACAGGACCCGCACCC